>NC_060198.1:41553846-41644483 GCF_021184085.1 Oncorhynchus gorbuscha | reverse complement strand
TTTGTCCTCGTCATCTCGAGTGAAAGTTGTGTTTTTTGATTGTATTTACTTTACTGGATTAAAGACTCTGTTTTCGCCAAGTCGCTTTTGGGTCCTCTTTCACCTGCATGACAGAAGGAACCGACCAAGGAATGGACCCAGCGACTTCAGACGCTCGTAACACTGCCGTCGAGATCAAGGAGCCATGCTCGGCAGACACGAGCAGGAATTGTCTGCTGCTCGCCATGCCGTGGAGAACCTGGCCGCTCAGGTTTCCGACCTCTCTGGACAGTTCCAGAGTCTTCGTCTCGTGCCACCTGTTACTTCCTGGCCTGCCGAGCCTCCAGAACCTAGGGGTTAATAACCCACCTTGCTACTCCGGGCAGCCCACTGAGTGCCGCTCCTTTCTCACGCAGTGTGAGATTGTGTTCTCTCTCCAACCCAACACATACTCTAGAGAGAGAGCTCCGGGTTGCTTACGTCATTTCACTCCTTACTGGCCGGGCTCGAGAATGGGGCACAACAAGTACCAGAACTTTAAAGAGGAGATGATTCGGGTTTTTTGACCGTTCAGTTTTTGGTAGGGAGGCTTCTAGGGCCCTGGCTTCCCTATGCCAAGGTGAACGGTCCATAACGGATTATTCTATTGAGTTTCGCACTCTTGCTGCCTCTAGTGAGTGGAACGAGCCGGCGCTGCTCGCTCGTTTTCTGGAGGGACTCCACACAGTGGTCAAAGATGAGATTCTCTCTCGGGAGGTTCCTTCCAGTGTGGACTCTTTGATTGCTCTCGCCATCCGCATAGAACGACGGGTAGATCTTCGTCACCAGGCTCGTGGAAGAGAGCTCGCATCAACGGTGTTTCCCTGCTCCGCATCGCAACCATCTCCCTCCTCTGGCTCTGAGACTGAGCCCATGCAGCTGGGAGGATTCGCATCTCGACTAAGGAGAGGAACGGAGGATCACCAACCGCCTGTGCCTCTATTGCGGATTTGATGGACATTTTGTTAATTCATGTCCAGTAAGAGGCCAGAGCCCATCAGTAAGCGGAGGGCTACTGGTGAGCGCTACTACTCAGGTCTCTTCATCTAGATCTTGTACTACTATGTCGGTCCATCTACGCTGGACCGGTTCGGGTGCTACATGCAGTGCCTTGATTGACTCTGGGGCTGAGGGTTGTTTCATGGACGAAGCATGGGTTCGGAAACATAACATTCCTTTCAGACAGTTAGACAAGCCTACGCCCATGTTTGCCTTAGATGGTAGTCATCTTCCCAGTATCAGATTTGAGACACTACCTTTAACTCTCACAGTATCTGGTAACCACAGTGAGACTATTTCTTTTTGATTTTTCGTTCACCTTTCACACCTGTTGTTTTGGGTCATCCCTGGCTAGTATGTCATAATCCTTCTATTAATTGGTCTTGTAATTCTATCCTATCCTGGAACGTATCTTGTCATGTGAAGTGCTTAATGTCTGCCATCCCTCCCATTTCTTCTGTCCCCACTTCTCAGGAGGAACCTGGCGATTTGACAGGAGTGCCGGAGGAATATCATGATCTGCGCACGGTCTTCAGTCGGTCCCGAGCCAACTCCCTTCCTCCTCACCGGTCGTATGATTGTAGTATTGATCTCCTTCCAGGGACCACTCCTCCTCGGGGTAGACTATACTCTCTGTCGGCTCCCGAACGTAAGGCTCTCGAGGATTATTTATCTGTGTCTCTTGACGCCGGTACCATAGTGCCTTCTTCCTCTCCGGCCGGGGCGGGGTTCTTTTTTGTTAAGAAGAAGGACGGTACTCTGCGCCCCTGCGTGGATTATCGAGGGCTGAATGACATAACGGTTAAGAATCGTTATCCGCTTCCCCTTATGTCATCAGCCTTCGAGATTCTGCAGGAGCCAGGTGCTTTACTAAGTTGGACCTTCGTAACGCTTACCATCTCGTGCGCATCAGAGAGGGGGACGAGTGGAAAACGGCGTTTAACACTCCGTTAGGGCATTTTGAGTACCGGGTTCTGCCGTTTGGTCTCGCCAATGCGCCAGCTGTTTTTCAGGCATTAGTTAATGATGTTCTGAGAGACATGCTGAACATCTTTGTTTTTGTCTATCTTGACGATATCCTGATTTTTTCACCGTCACTCGAGATTCATGTTCAGCACGTTCGCGTGTTCTACAGCGCCTTTTAGAGAATTGTCTCTACGTAAAGGCTGAGAAGTGCTCTTTTCATGTCTCCTCCGTTACTTTTCTCGGTTCCGTTATTTCCGCTGAAGGCATTCAGATGGATTCCGCTAAGGTCCAAGCTGTCAGTGATTGGCCCGTTCAAGGTCACGTGTCGAGTTGCAGCGCTTTTAGGTTTTGCTAATTTCTATCGGCGTTTCATTCGTAATTTCGGTCAAGTTGCTGCCCCTCTCACAGCTCTTACTTCTGTCAAGACGTGTTTTAAGTGGTCCGGTTCCGCCCAGGGAGCTTTTGATCTTCTAAAAGAACGTTTTACGTCCGCTCCTATCCTCGTTACTCCTGACGTCACTAGACAATTCATTGTCGAGGTTGACGCTTCAGAGGTAGGCGTGGGAGCCATTCTATCCCAGCGCTTCCAGTCTGACGATAAGGTTCATCCTTGCGCTTATTTTTCTCATCGCCTGTCGCCATCTGAGCGCAACTATGATGTGGGTAACCGTGAACTGCTCGCCATCCGCTTAGCCCTAGGCGAATGGCGACAGTGGTTGGAGGGGGCGACCGTTCCTTTTGTCGTTTGGACAGACCATAAGAACCTTGAGTACATCCGTTCTGCCAAACGACTTAATGCCCGTCAAGCTCGTTGGGCGTTGTTTTTCGCTCGTTTCGAGTTTGTGATTTCTTACCGTCCGGGTAGCAAGAACACCAAGCCTGATGCCTTATCCCGTCTGTTTAGTTCTTCTGTGGCTTCTACTGATCCCGAGCGGATTCTTCCTTATGGGCGTGTTGTCGGGTTAACAGTCTGGGGAATTGAAAGACAGGTTAAGCAAGCACTCACGCACACTGCGTCGCCGCGCGCTTGTCCTAGTAACCTCCTTTTCGTTCCTGTTTCCACTCGTCTGGCTGTTCTTCAGTGGGCTCACTCTGCCAAGTTAGCTGGTCATCCCGGTGTTCGAGGCACTCTTGCGTCTATTCGCCAGCGCTTTTGGTGGCCGACTCAGGAGCGTGACACGCGCCGTTTCGTGGCTGCTTGTTCGGACTGCGCGCAGACTAAGTCGGGTAACTCTCCTCCTGCCGGTCGTCTCAGACCGCTCCCCATTCCTTCTCGACCATGGTCTTACATCGCCCCTAGACTTCATTACCGGTCTGCCTTTGTCTGCGGGGAAGACTGTGATTCTTACGGTTGTCGATAGGTTCTCTAAGGCGGCACATTTCATTCCCCTCGCTAAACTTCCTTCCGCTAAGGAGACGGCACAAATCATTATCGAGAATGTGTTCAGAATTCATGGCCTCCCGTTAGACGCCGTTTCAGACAGAGGCCCGCAATTCACGTCACAGTTTTGGAGGGAGTTCTGTCGTTTGATTGGTGCGTCCGTCAGTCTCTCTTCCGGGTTTCATCCCCAGTCTAACGGTCAAGCAGAGAGGGCCAATCAGACGATTGGTCGCATACTACGTAGCCTTTCTTTCAGAAACCCTGCGTCTTGGGCAGAACAGCTCCCCTGGGCAGAATACGCTCACAATTCGCTTCCTTCGTCTGCTACCGGGTTATCTCCGTTTCAGAGTAGTCTGGGTTACCAGCCTCCTCTGTTCTCATCCCAGCTTGCCGAGTCCAGCGTTCCCTCCGCTCAAGCGTTTGTCCAATGTTGTGAGCGCACCTGGAGGAGGGTGAGGTCTGCACTTTGCCGTTACAGGGCACAGACTGTGAGAGCCGCCAATAAACGCAGGATTAAGAGTCCAAGGTATTGTTGCGGCCAGAGAGTGTGGCTTTCCACTCGCAACCTTCCTCTTACGACAGCTTCTCGTAAGTTGACTCCGCGGTTCATTGGTCCGTTCCGTGTCTCCCAGGTCGTCAATCCTGTCGCTGTGCGACTGCTTCTTCCGCGACATCTTCGTCGCGTCCATCCTGTCTTCCATGTCTCCTGTGTCAAGCCCTTTCTTCGCACCCCGTTCGTCTTCCCTCCCCCCTCCCGTCCTTGTCGAGAGCGCACCTATTTACAAGGTACATAAGATCATGGACATGCGTTCTCGGGGACGGGGTCACCAATACTTAGTGGATTGGGAGGGTTACGGTCCTGAGGAGAGGAGTTGGGTTCCGTCTCGGGACGTGCTGGACCGTTCACTCATTGATGATTTCCTCCGTTGCCGCCAGGATTCCTCTCGAGTGCGCCAGGAGGCGCTCGGTGAGTGGGGGGTACTGTCATGTTTTGTCATTTATTATCATGTCTTGTCCCTGTGCTTCCCATTCTATTCGTTTCCCTCTGCTGGTCTTATTAGGTTCTTTCCCTCTTTCTATCCCTCTCTCTCCCCCCTCCCTCTCTCACTCTCTCGCTCTCTCTTCTCTCTATCGTTCCGTTCCTGCTCCCAGCTGTTCCTATTCCCCTAATCATCATTTAGTCTTCCCACACCTGTTCCCGATCCTTTTCCCTGATTAGAGTCCCTATTTCTCTCCTTGTTATTCGTTTCTGCCCTGTCGGTTCCTTGTCTAGAATTCACCGTGCTGTGTTTGTGTATCGCCCTGTCGTGTCGTGTTTCCCTCAGATGCTGCGTGGTGAGCAGGTGTCTGAGTCTGTTTGGTTCAAGTGCCTTCCCGAGGCAACCTGCTGTTCACCTGCTGTTCAAGATCGAGTCTCCAGTTTGTCCTCGTCATCTCGAGTGAAAGTTGTGTTTTTTGATTGTATTTACTTTACTGGATTAAAGACTCTGTTTTCGCCAAGTCGCTTTTGGGTCCTCTTTCACCTGCATGACAGGAATGGAGGAGGTGTTGTTGTACCAGGGACCAGGGTCTGTAGCATAGAGGAATGGAGGTGTTGTTGTACCAGGGACCAGGGTCTGTAGCATAGAGGAATGGAGGTGTTGTTGTACCAAGGACCAGGGTCTGTAGCATAGAGGAATGGAGGTGTTGTTGTTGCACCAAGGACCAGGGTCTGTAGCATAGAGGAATGGAGGTGTTGTTGTTGTACCAGGGAGCAGGGTCTTTAGCCATCTCATTAGCAGGTCCTGGAGGCTGAGGGCCAGAGCTCAGCTGACTGCTGCTCCCTGACTGTCACACACACACACACACACACACACACACACACACACACACACACACACACACACACACACACACACACACACACACACACACACACACACACACACACACACACACACACACACACACACACACACACACACACACACACACACACACACACACACACACACACACACACACACACACAATCCATACAATGCAATACACTAACAAGCACTAGAGCCAGCCAGCCTGTTTCCAGCACTGCAGACACCTAATGAAGTTAGGGTTTACGTTGTTACTGCAATGAGAACCATTAAAATAGCATTATGGCAATGAGATTGCTGTGTAGATTAACTAAATGAGCATTCGTCAGCTTTATTGCATTGTTTATTGTAATTGGTATGGGTACACAGTCTGAATCCTGCATGGCTGTTCTTACAGTGTAGTACAGGCATGTGGTGCAGGTTCAGGAGAGGTCATGGAGTTAACACAGGATGGACGTGGGTAGGTTAGAGCCCCTCAGACATGTTGTAATTAACCACATTCTCATTGAGTAACTGCATCATTTCATTCGTCAACTTTATGCATTTTTCAGGTGCCAATCAAGTTAGTCTACTAGGAAAAACTTGACATCAACATTACAAGGCGAGGCAGAGGAATAATCTTCTATCGAGAGGAGAAAAGATGCTCTCTGTCAAACTGTAAGCCTTGAGCACAGACAGCATCCATTGTCAAATGCTTGTTGACTTCATAACCTAAGCTGCCAAACTGTTAACAATGACACACCCTGTTGTTCTATTGTTTTAAGTTGAAACAATTAATGTCCACTGCGGATAGTTTATGTGTGGGCTTTATAGTACCGTAATACTCCAGTATAATGTCCACTGCGGATAGTTTATGTGTGGGCTTTATAGTACCGTAACACTCCAGTATAATGTCCACTGCGGATAGTTTATGTGTGGGCTTTATAGTACCGTAACACTCCAGTATAATGTCCACTGCGGATAGTTTATGTGTGGGCTTTATAGTACCGTAACACTCCAGTATAATGTCCACTGCGGATAGTTTATGTGTGGGCTTTATAGTACCGTAATACTCCAGTATAATGTCCACTGCGGATAGTTTATGTGTGGGCTTTATAGTACCGTAACACTCCAGTATAATGTCCACTGCGGATAGTTTATGTGTGGGCTTTATAGTACCGTAACACTCCAGTATAATGTCCACTGCGGATAGTTTATGTGTGGGCTTTATAGTACCGTAACACTCCAGTATAATGTCCACTGCGGATAGTTTCCAATGTGGATAGTTTATGTGTGGGCTTTATAGTACCGTAACACTCCAGTATAATGTCCACTGCGGATAGTTTATGTCTGGGCTTTATAGTACCGTAACACTCCAGTATAATGTCCACTGCGGATAGTTTATGTCTGGGCTTTATAGTACCGTAACACTCCAGTATAATGTCCACTGCGGATAGTTTATGTCTGGGCTTTATAGTACCGTAACACTCCAGTATAATGTCTACTGCGGATAGTTTATGTCTGGGCTTTATAGTACCGTAACACTCCAGTATAATGTCTACTGCGGATAGTTTATGTGTGGGCTTTATAGTACCGTAACACTCCAGTATAATGTCTACTGCGGATAGTTTATGTGTGGGCTTTATAGTACCGTAACACTCCAGTATAATGTCCACTGCGGATAGTTTATGTCTGGGCTTTATAGTACCGTAACACTCCAGTATAATGTCCACTGCGGATAGTTTATGTCTGGGCTTTATAGTACCGTAACACTCCAGTATAATGTCCACTGCGGATAGTTTATGTCTGGGCTTTATAGTACCGTAACACTCCAGTATAATGTCTACTGCGGATAGTTTATGTCTGGGCTTTATAGTACCGTAACACTCCAGTATAATGTCCACTGCGGATAGTTTATGTCTGGGCTTTATAGTACCGTAACACTCCAGTATAATGTCCACTGCGGATAGTTTATGTCTGGGCTTTATAGTACCGTAACACTCCAGTATAATGTCTACTGCGGATAGTTTATGTGTGGGCTTTATAGTACCGTAACACTCCAGTATAATGTCTACTGCGGATAGTTTATGTGTGGGCTTTATAGTACCGTAACACTCCAGTATAATGTCCACTGCGGATAGTTTATGTCTGGGCTTTATAGTACCGTAACACTCCAGTATAATGTCCACTGCGGATAGTTTATGTCTGGGCTTTATAGTACCGTAACACTCCAGTATAATGTCTACTGCGGATAGTTTATGTGTGGGCTTTATAGTACCGTAACACTCCAGTATAATGTCCACTGCAGATAGTTTATGTGTGGGCTTTATAGAACCGTAACACTCCAGTATAATGTCCTCTGCGAATAGTTTATGTGTGGGCTTTATAGTACCGTAACACTCCAGTATAATGTCCAATGCGGATAGTTTATGTCTGGGCTTTATAGTACCGTAACACTCCAGTATAATGTCCAATGTGGATAGTTTATGTCTGGGCTTTATAGTACCGTAACACTCCAGTATAATGTCTACTGCGGATAGTTTATGTGTGGGCTTTATAGTACCGTAACACTCCAGTATAATGTCCACTGCGGATAGTTTATGTCTGGGCTTTATAGTACCGTAACACTCCAGTATAATGTCCACTGCGGATAGTTTATGTCTGGGCTTTATAGTACCGTAACACTCCAGTATAATGTCTACTGCGGATAGTTTATGTGTGGGCTTTATAGTACCGTAACACTCCAGTATAATGTCCACTGCAGATAGTTTATGTGTGGGCTTTATAGAACCGTAACACTCCAGTATAATGTCCTCTGCGAATAGTTTATGTGTGGGCTTTATAGTACCGTAACACTCCAGTATAATGTCCAATGCGGATAGTTTATGTCTGGGCTTTATAGTACCGTAACACTCCAGTATAATGTCCAATGTGGATAGTTTATGTCTGGGCTTTATAGTACCGTAACACTCCAGTATAATGTCCAATGCGGATAGTTTATGTCTGGGCTTTATAGTACCGTAACACTCCAGTATAATGTCCAATGTGGATAGTTTATGTCTGGGCTTTATAGTACCGTAACACTCCAGTATAATGTCCACTGCGGATAGTTTATGTGTGGGCTTTATAGTACCGTAACACTCCAGTATAATGTCCACTGCAGATAGTTTATGTCTGGGCTTTATAGTACCGTAACACTCCAGTATAATGTCCACTGCAGATAGTTTATGTCTGGGCTTTATAGTACCGTAACACTCCAGTATAATGTCCACTGCAGATAGTTTATGTCTGGGCTTTATAGTACCGTAACACTCCAGTATAATGTCCACTGCAGATAGTTTATGTCTGGGCTTTATAGTACCGTAACACTCCAGTATAATGTCCACTGCGGATAGTTTATGTGTGGGCTTTATAGTACCGTAACACTCCAGTATAATGTCCACTGCAGATAGTTTATGTCTGGGCTTTATAGTACCGTAACACTCCAGTATAATGTCCAATGCGGATAGTTTATGTGTGGGCTTTATAGTACCGTAACACTCCAGTATAATGTCCACTGCAGATAGTTTATGTCTGGGCTTTATAGTACCGTAACACTCCAGTATAATGTCCACTGCGGATAGTTTATGTCTGGGCTTTATAGTACCGTAACACTCCAGTATAATGTCCAATGCGGATAGTTTATGTCTGGGCTTTATAGTACCGTAACACTCCAGTATAATGTCCACTGCGGATAGTTTATGTGTGGGCTTTATAGTACCGTAACACTCCAGTATAATGTCCAATGCGGATAGTTTATGTCTGGGCTTTATAGTACCGTAACACTCCAGTATAATGTCCACTGCGGATAGTTTATGTCTGGGCTTTATAGTACCGTAACACTCCAGTATAATGTCCAATGCGGATAGTTTATGTCTGGGCTTTATAGTACCGTAACACTCCAGTATAATGTCCAATGCGGATAGTTTATGTCTGGGCTTTATAGTACCGTAACACTCCAGTATAATGTCCAATGCGGATAGTTTATGTCTGGGCTTTATAGTACCGTAACACTCCAGTATAATGTCCACTGCAGATAGTTTATGTCTGGGCTTTATAGTACCGTAACACTCCAGTATAATGTCCACTGCAGATAGTTTATGTGTGGGCTTTATAGTACCGTAACACTCCAGTATAATGTCCACTGCAGATAGTTTATGTCTGGGCTTTATAGTACCGTAACACTCCAGTATAATGTCCACTGCGGATAGTTTATGTCTGGGCTTTATAGTACCGTAACACTCCAGTATAATGTCCAATGCGGATAGTTTATGTCTGGGCTTTATAGTACCGTAACACTCCAGTATAATGTCCACTGCGGATAGTTTATGTCTGGGCTTTATAGTACCGTAACACTCCAGTATAATGTCCAATGCGGATAGTTTATGTCTGGGCTTTATAGTACCGTAACACTCCAGTATAATGTCCACTGCGGATAGTTTATGTCTGGGCTTTATAGTACCGTAACACTCCAGTATAATGTCCAATGCGGATAGTTTATGTCTGGGCTTTATAGTACCGTAACACTCCAGTATAATGTCCAATGCGGATAGTTTATGTCTGGGCTTTATAGTACCGTAACACTCCAGTATAATGTCCACTGCGGATAGTTTATGTCTGGGCTTTATAGTACCGTAACACTCCAGTATAATGTCCAATGCGGATAGTTTATGTCTGGGCTTTATAGTACCGTAACACTCCAGTATAATGTCCAATGCGGATAGTTTATGTCTGGGCTTTATAGTACCGTAACACTCCAGTATAATGTCCACTGCGGATAGTTTATGTCTGGGCTTTATAGTACCGTAACACTCCAGTATAATGTCCACTGCAGATAGTTTATGTGTGGGCTTTATAGTACCGTAACACTCCAGTATAATGTCCACTGCAGATAGTTTATGTGTGGGCTTTATAGTACCGTAACACTCCAGTATAATGTCCACTGCAGATAGTTTATGTGTGGGCTTTATAGTACCGTAACACTCCAGTATAATGTCCACTGCAGATAGTTTATGTGTGGGCTTTATAGTACCGTAACACTCCAGTATAATGTCCACTGCAGATAGTTTATGTGTGGGCTTTATAGTACCGTAACACTCCAGTATAATGTCCACTGCAGATAGTTTATGTGTGGGCTTTATAGTACCGTAACACTCCAGTATAATGTCCACTGCAGATAGTTTATGTCTGGGCTTTATAGTACCGTAACACTCCAGTATAATGTCTACTGCGGATAGTTTATGTCTGGGCTTTATAGTACCGTAACACTCCAGTATAATGTCCAATGCGGATAGTTTATGTCTGGGCTTTATAGTACCGTAACACTCCAGTATAATGTCCACTGCGGATAGTTTATGTCTGGGCTTTATAGTACCGTAACACTCCAGTATAATGTCCACTGCGGATAGTTTATGTGTGGGCTTTATAGTACCGTAACACTCCAGTATAATGTCCAATGCGGATAGTTTATGTCTGGGCTTTATAGTACCGTAACACTCCAGTATAATGTCCAATGCGGATAGTTTATGTCTGGGCTTTATAGTACCGTAACACTCCAGTATAATGTCCACTGCGGATAGTTTATGTGTGGGCTTTATAGTACCGTAACACTCCAGTATAATGTCCAATGCGGATAGTTTATGTCTGGGCTTTATAGTACCGTAACACTCCAGTATAATGTCCAATGCGGATAGTTTATGTGTGGGCTTTATAGTACCGTAACACTCCAGTATAATGTCCACTGCGGATAGTTTATGTGTGGGCTTTATAGTACCGTAACACTCCAGTATAATGTCTACTGCGGATAGTTTATGTCTGGGCTTTATAGTACCGTAACACTCCAGTATAATGTCCACTGCGGATAGTTTATGTCTGGGCTTTATAGTACCGTAACACTCCAGTATAATGTCCACTGCGGATAGTTTATGTGTGGGCTTTATAGTACCGTAACACTCCAGTATAATGTCCACTGCGGATAGTTTATGTCTGGGCTTTATAGAACCGTAACACTCCAGTATAATGTCTACTGCGGATAGTTTATGTCTGGGCTTTATAGTACCGTAACACTCCAGTATAATGTCCACTGCGGATAGTTTATGTGTGGGCTTTATAGTACCGTAACACTCCAGTATAATGTCCACTGCGGATAGTTTATGTGTGGGCTTTATAGTACCGTAACACTCCAGTATAATGTCCACTGCGGATAGTTTATGTGTGGGCTTTATAGTACCGTAACACTCCAGTATAATGTCCACTGCGGATAGTTTATGTGTGGGCTTTATAGTACCGTAACACTCCAGTATAATGTCCACTGCAGATAGTTTATGTCTGGGCTTTATAGTACCGTAACACTCCAGTATAATGTCCACTGCGGATAGTTTATGTGTGGGCTTTATAGTACCGTAACACTCCAGTATAATGTCCACTGCGGATAGTTTATGTCTGGGCTTTATAGTACCGTAACACTCCAGTATAATGTCCAATGTGGATAGTTTATGTCTGGGCTTTATAGTACCGTAACACTCCAGTATAATGTCCACTGCAGATAGTTTATGTCTGGGCTTTATAGTACCGTAACACTCCAGTATAATGTCCACTGCGGATAGTTTATGTGTGGGGAGTGACCTATGACCTATGCTATAATGCAGTAGAGAGCATCACATTGTGCAGTAAGGAATAAGGGGTCAGGTTTTACAATGCATCTCATTGCGGTTCTCTTTACCGTGACTCATTGGTGAGTGTGTCTGCTGAGAGAGGTGGTTCAATGCATCAGACAAGCTGAGGAGGATCAAAACAAAAGACCATACATGGGTCCTTCGCTGGCACTGCAGGCCTGTCTAGGAAAGTGCCCGACCCAATTATAAATCACAAAGACCCTCTCTGCCCCTGCTTCTCAGTGACGTGCTCCACATATCATAATGGTTAAAAGCCTAGATGCGAGTCTTTAAATTCACCTCAATTATTCAAATGCATGCATGTACATTAGCGGTAAAGCTAGCATAGATGGGTGCAGATAAAAGCAAAGTTGAGTTGTGTAGAGCTTTCTATGACACTGAAATAGCTAGGTAATAGAGGGCATGGTGTTCAATATGTTTCTCTCTGCATAAAACCTGCTGTATGCACTCCATGTCCATTTCTGAGACTACTCAGTTGTATTACCGTACACACAGATCGAGGATCTTAATTTGAGCCAGTTTGCTACAGCGGGAAAATAATCCTGCAGCAACAGGAAATATGCAATATTGTGTGGATTATAATTACGTTTTTTTGTTAGGGCAAATCAAATCTGACATTTTAAGGTGGAAATTACAAACTTTAGAAGCCCTTTAAACCTTGAATACACTTCAAGTTTGCATTCTCAACAACAAAAGAATGCTCAAATTAGGATCCTACATCTGTATGTGATATGTGGGATTATACATGTAAGCTACCTCTAATGAAGATCCAAATGGCTCTAAGTGAGTGCAATCAAGCCAATAGCAGGACTGACCAGTGCTCCAGTGTCCGAGAAAATCAAACTACAAAGTCCACTTGTCAAAGTTACTATACAAGACCTGATCTATAGCCTTAAAGACCTGATCTATAGCCTTAAAGACCTGATCTATAGCCTTAAAGACCTGATCAATAGCCTTAAAGACCTTATCTATAGCCTTAAAGACCTGATCTATAGCCTTAAAGACCTGATCTATAACCTTAAAGACCTTATCTATAGCCTTAAAGACCTGATCTATAGCCTTAAAGACCTGATCTATAACCTTAAAGACCAGATCTATAGCCTTAAAGACCTTATCTATAGCCTTAAAGACCTGATCTATAACCTTAAAGACCAGATCTATAGCCTTAAAGACCTTATCTATAGCCTTACAGATCTTGTTTCTCCACTGAGTATATACAGAGATGTACTGCTGTAGACTACTTCCTGGACTGTTGTCCAGCCCCAGACTACTTCCAGAGGCTTGGAGGATTACAGGTGTGTGCCATATTTTGGGGTTCAGAGGGCCTCTGCTGCCTCCCGATCACCCACCCCACCCCCTTTATCTTCATCCAGGAAGACAGTCAACTGATGAGGGATTTGAGACAGAACAGCTGAGACAGAACAGCTGAGACAGAACAGCTGAGACAGAACAGCTGAGACAGAACAGCTGAGACAGAACAGCTGAGACAGAACAGCTGAGACAGAAAGCTGAGACAGAACAGCTGAGCAGCATCAGTCCACTGTCAAATCTATGAACCCTCTGTGACAACCCCGTTTGTCCCTGTACTCAGTCTCCTCCTGGCCCTTTACACACTCTTTGATACTGTTCCATATATTCCATTCCAGCCATTTCAATGAGCCCGTCCTCCTGTAGCTCCTCCCACCAGCTTCCTCTGGTATACAGCCACCCCTATTCAGTTCTCAATCCATAACACCTTAAATCAAGGGTAAATTCTAACTTTAAACACAATCACACACAAACTGCCCAGGAATTGGTCCCTTAGACTCCAGCTGGAGGTTCTGTTCTGTGTAGAGGGATTCTATTGAACCCACCATCATCAGACGTCTCTGGACTTAGTCTGGAGGAGAAACATTCATGTCCAGCTGACTGCCAGGCACCTTGGCTGGCTAACCACAAACCATTCAACTGGTCTGTAATGGCAGTGTCTCTCACTCAAGCATACAGAACACAGTGTATCACCCGCCACATGACGGAAAGCACCAGCCACCTCAAAGAGAGAGACCAGGATGGAAGTGCTTAATTTTATGAGAACAGAATTCCGTGGCTGTTGTTGGTGTCAATATCTGAGAACATTCACTGAAATCAACATGGTACTTTTTGCAGACATGGAATGTGTGTTAACTCTTTTACCTCCAACATCAACAAACACATATACGCTCATGGAAGCACGCACGCACGCACACACATGCACGCACACACACACAAATGACTCCATCTCAAATTTGCTGACAGGGCATCGTTCTCAGCTGCAGTCTGACAGATTAACCAGTAGTGGGGTGGTGTGCTGTGGGTGGATGGCTGACCTCTGAACCCATGTGAACAGATCTCCACATATAATAATAGACCCAGCAGGTGTTTCAGCTCCACAACCCAGGCTCCACAACCCAGGCAGCAGAGGGGTGGAGGTTCAAGTCCCTGATGGGATCGTCGCAACTCTGACCCCCATGTGAGGTTTGCCAGACATCTCTCTGTGGTATATTTCCAGCTGTCCAGACTGATTAGACATGTAATGTAAGCTCTTGTAATTGCTGTAAATAGGCAGTGGCTACCAAGAAAAGTGAGAACATAATCAGTCTATTTAAGTCAAACTCTATCAAGAAATTATATACTTCTGTCAGATTTATAGAGGCTAAGGCATAGCCGTAAAGGTCCTTTTATTTTTTTTCTCTCTCTCTCTCTCCTCATCTCTCTCTCCATTTCCCCTTCATTACCTTTCCTCTAATAACCTCCACCACCTTCCTTTATCCCTTTCTGTGTCTTGACCTTCTCTGTATCAAAATAGAATGAAATTGCATTTATCAAATACAGTGAAATACTTACTTACAAGCCCTTCCCCAATGATGCAAAGTCAGATAAGAAAAATGCAGGGATAAGTGGTAATTGAGGTAGATACCCAGCTAGCACATTTGGTTTCTTGGAAGTCTTGGAAGGCTTCTTGGAACGTACGTCTTTGGTTTCCCATTGACTCTGGGAACAAACCCATACATTTCCTGATTGGTAAAATGGAGGGGTTGTTTTGTTCTGAGAACAGAAGTGAAAATTTAGCCTGTTCTGGGACTGTTTATTTTTAGGATGCAGGGAGGTTCTGAGAACATTTTACTCTGTTTCCTTGAAAGTTCTCCTGGGAGGTTTTATTAACGATCAGAACAGAAATAATAGGTTATTTCACTGAATGTTTCAAGAATACTATTTTTCCCCCTTTCTCATGGTATCCTATTGGTAGTTACAGTCTTGACTCGGGAGAGGCCATGTGAGTCACGTGTCCACCAAAACAAGACCCCGCCAAGCCACACTGCTCCTTGACATAATGCTGAAATGTGTTCTGGTATTGCCCTCATGTAGCCTGTTTCTGGTCTCAGGTTCAGGAATGACTGAAAAAGCATAACACTAATAAAAAAATGACCCTAGAAATAGTACTGTTGGGAGATCTGGAGAGACCTTGTCAATCAATTACTAATATACTAATACTCGAAAAGTAAAAATATTTATCTTAAATAATCTGTGGATTCGATTAGATAGATTCAAATTGTATGTTAAACATCACAGCATAGTTGAACGATATATGATGCGTAGAAATCCGTAGAGCGGATAGGTGGGATGGGCTGGGGGAAACTGAGGGTTGGGATGTGGAACTGGAGACACGTGGGAGTGGAGTTGCTGGGCGGGGGAAAGAATGACAGTCAAAGACACAGACATATGTCAATAGTGGAACATATGCACTCATATGTTCGGATGGTTTGATTATTGTTGTCCTTGATGTCTTTGGTTTTTGCATTATTGTTTTACTCTATTTCTCTTTTGTTCATTTTGTTGGTTGTTGGCGCGTTGGGGGACGGTGGCTGTGGGGGAGATTTGGAGGTGAGGAGTGGAGAGGTTCGAGGGGGTCTCGGTTGGTTGAGGGGCAGCTCTCGGGGAACTGTGGGGGGGGGGGGGATTTTGGATGGTTGGTAGCCTGGCAGTTGGGAGGGCCGGTGGCCGATATGTCACTGGTTTGGTGGTCGATACGTCGCTTGGTGGAAGATCTGTCGACCTGCCCTTGGGCGGGGAAGGTTGTAGAACAACCATGCTCTCACCAAGCTCTAAGAAACTTAGGGTTCTCAGAAAGTTATGTGCTTGCTGGGCTTGTACATGTAGCCAGGGGTAACGTGACCAGGCATCAGGAGAGATAATCAGGGTAAAGTCAAAAGTAGCAGCAGTGTATATGTTGGAGCCTGTTGGTCCAAGACCTGATGCTTCGGTACCGATTGTCTGACAGGAACACAGAGAACAGTCCATGGCTTGGGTGACTGTAGTCTTTGGCAATTTTCTGGGCCTGGAATAAAGTTCCTGGAAGGCAGGGAGCTTGGCCCCAGTGATGTACTGGACCGTCCGCCCCACCCTCTGTAGAGCCTAGCGGTCGAGGGCGGTGCAGTTGCCATACCAGGCGGTGATGCAGCCAGTAGAGATGTTGAAGCGACAACATCTCACTCTCGCCTCCTTTCTCTCCCTCCATCCTTCTCCTCCCTCTGCACCATAAACTGGGGGATATAACTCATTGAGGCAGGCAGGCAGTTAGGCTTACTGAAGGCCTATTCTCTCAGTGTACAGACACAGCTGAGGAGGCACACTCAGCCCAGGCCTGCGGAGAGGAAGTGCATCAGCGTGGAATAGAGAGCTTCTTGAAAGCCAGTGAATAAAAGCTTTGACATCCCCTCTGCCCGCCCTCCCTGTCTACATCCCTCCTCCCCCTCCCTATTGTTTTGCCAGAGCATATTAGGATGCTGCAGACACTATTAAGGACGGTGTAATGAAATCATACTCTGTGCACTGGTAAATGGAACTGAGTGGAAAGGGTCAGGGATGGAGTGGGCGTGGGGGAGATGGAGGGACGGAGGGGGAGGAAGAGGAGGGGGGTAGTTCATTCCTTCAGAGGCTCTACTGAAATTCTCTTACATACAGAACATTACCAGCAATGAATGGTGAAAGGTCATGCATGCTGTATGTCCTACAAGCAGACACACATAGAACATGAAATACATAGACCAGGACTCAATCCAAGGATCATTGTAAAGACACACATTGGACTTTTAAAGGTCATTTATGGTTGAGCCAACATCTGTAGAATTTACCGTGAATCTCCGCCGACGTTGGGAATATTGCATTTAAAAGGCACATTATTAGTCATTAGTCAGTGTAGCATGCTTATTTACAACGCACCTTGGATTGAATTCCAGACTTATACCACTAAAATGTTGTAATTCACCCTTCATTGGTACACTCAGACACCATAAGTCATCTCATTGTAAATGAACATTGCAAATGGAAGTGAAGGAAGGTGCATCAACACAGGACTGGAGGTGATATGAAGACTAAACTCTCCACTAAAAACATGAGCTCTAATAAAGATGATCAACTCGTCAAACATATAGTCTCCTTGTTTATAGATCTTTAAATATGTTTTCAACTGAAACATTATGTGCGATTGGAGTGCCCTATAAATGGTGTTGTGTTGTTAACAGTGTAACTACAGGAGTGTTTAGTCTACAGGCCATGAGGATAACAGTGTAACTACAGGAGTGTTTATTCTACAGGTCATGAGGATAACAGTGTAACTACAGGAGTGTTTAGTCTACAGGTCATGAGGATAACAGTGTAACTACAGGAGTGTTTAGTCTACAGGCCATGAGGATAACAGTGTAACTACAGGAGTGTTTATTCTACAGGTCATGAGGATAACAGTGTAACTACAGGAGTGTTTATTCTACAGGTCATGAGGATAACAGTGTAACTACAGGAGTGTTTAGTCTACAGGCCATGAGGATAACAGTGTAACTACAGGAGTGTTTATTCTACAGGTCATGAGGATAACAGTGTAACTACAGGAGTGTTTATTCTACAGGTCATGAGGATAACAGTGTAACTACAGGAGTGTTTAGTCTACAGGTCATGAGGATAACAGTGTAACTACAGGAGTGTTTAATCTACAGGCCATGAGGATAACAGTGTAACTACAGGAGTGTTTAGTCTACAGGTCATGAGGATAACAGTGTAACTACAGGAGTGTTTAGTCTACAGGCCATGAGGATAACAGTGTAACTACAGGAGTGTTTAGTCTACAGGCCACGAGGATAACAGTGTACCTACAGGAGTGTTTAGTCTACAGGCCATGAGGATAACAGTGTAACTACAGGAGTGTTTATTCTACAGGTCATGAGGATAACAGTGTAACTACAGGAGTGTTTAGTCTACAGGTCATGAGGATAACAGTGTAACTACAGGAGTGTTTAGTCTACAGGCCATGAGGATAACAGTGTAACTACAGGAGTGTTTAGTCTGCAGGTCATGAGGATAACAGTGTAACTACAGGAGTGTTTAGTCTACAGGCCATGAGGATAACAGTGTAACTACAGGAGTGTTTAGTCTACAGGCCACGAGGATAACAGTGTAACTACAGGAGTGTTTAGTCTACAGGTCATGAGGATAACAGTGTAACTACAGGAGTGTTTAGTCTACAGGTCATGAGGATAACAGTGTAACTACAGGAGTGTTTAGTCTACAGATCAGGAGGATAACAGTGTAACTACAGGAGTGTTTAGTCTACAGGTCACGAGGATAACAGTGTAACTACAGGAGTGTTTAGTCTACAGGTCATGAGGATAACAGTGTAACTACAGGAGTGTTTAGTCTACAGGCCACGAGGATAACAGTGTAACTACAGGAGTGTTTAGTCTACAGGCCACGAGGATAACAGTGTAACTACAGGAGTGTTTAGTCTACAGATCAGGAGGATAACAGTGTAACTACAGGAGTGTTTAGTCTACAGGTCATGAGGATAACAGTGTAACTACAGGAGTGTTTAGTCTACAGATCAGGAGGATAACAGTCTAACTACAGGAGTGTTTAGTCTACAGGTCATGAGGATAACAGTGTAACTACAGGAGTGTTTAGTCTACAGGCCACGAGGATAACAGTGTAACTACAGGTCATGAGGATAACAGTGTAACTACAGGAGTGTTTAGTCTACAGGCCCCGAGGATAACAGTGTAACTACAGGTCATGAGGATAACAGTGAAACTACAGGGGTGTTTAGTCTACAGGCCATTAGGATAACAGTGGTTAATAGAGCCTCCTGGCTTTTAATACTTAACATGCCCTTCAACTAATGGCATTGGCTGTATCAATCAGAGACAACACATTGTAGAGAGCATGTGGCTAGAAGAAGTGTTTGGTCTTTTCCAAGAATGAGTTGACCTTGATCATGTTTATTTACTGTAACAGCCTTGCACACAGCTGATCTAAACCTGGCAGGTTCAATTACAGGTTATCCTTTGACCGTTTGTAACGACATCACAATATACAGGTCTGTCATGATGCATCGTGGTTCATACCATAGGACGTCACTGTACTGTGCACTGTCACACACGAGCAGCACAGCAGGTGGTTAATGAACCTCTGATGATTGGCCATTATCAAAGCATGTGTCCTGTCACAATTTGATTAGACAATATGGAAGCCTAACAGAACTCTGTGTTGTTTAGAGGGCAGCTTCTTCCATGACCTCTGAGGAAACACAAGAGGCATGTATACCAACCCAAAGATCTCCACTTGTAAATCAGAGACATAATGAAATACATCCTCATCGTCCTGAGGAGCACAGGTTCCCTGGATTGGACTGTTGTCTATAATGATGTTGGTGCTCATCGAGGGGGGCTAGAGGAGAGGAGGGGAGACACAGTGTCTGGTAGTAAAGGAGAACTACAGTGATTTAGTGCACTGACTGGGACTCTATTCACACACACACACACCCTCCCCTGTCGACCACTCCCAGTCTATTCACTCAGAGAGCGTTATCCAGTGAAGGGGTCCTGTGGGGGTTTAATCAGCTGACTGGATGCTGGTCCATCCACAGGGCCAGGCATGGAGACGGCTGAACCAGCCTCCTTATACAGATGCACAAGTTTTTTAATCAAACTTCCAGCTCAGTCTATTTTTGAATGTCTGATTAAATTACAGCTTTGATCTCCCAAAGCCAATCTGCTCCTTCCTTCCAGATCACACACACTCCATATACACACACACTCATATCCATGCACACACAGACTGACACAGATGGGCAGGACACACACAGACTCACACAGATTCTGGGGCATAAAACGTATACAGGCTTTAGTGGACTAAACTCTAAGTAAAAAGGGTTCCTAAAGGGTTCTTTGGCTGTCCCCATAGGAAAACCCTTTTTGGTTCCTCTGTGGAAAGGGTTCTACATAGAGCCCAAATGGTTCTACATGGAACCAGAAAGGTTCATTCAAAGGGTTATCCTAAGGGGACAGCCGAAGAACACTTTTAGGTTATAGATAGAACCTTTTTTTCTCAGAGTGTAGGAGTATAACTGAAGCTTTACAGCCTGCCTGGATCTCGCCAACGGGCCACCCAGACACTATTCCAGAGAATCACTAGAGCCGTCTGCCATCCCTGTGGAAACAACAGCTCCATCTGTCATTGAGACTCAGATTCTCCATCAACTTTAGAATAAAGGCATATATTTCACTGCACTGACAAAGTCATAATTCTACCTCCTGGCTCCTAACCGAGATGAGTATTGCCTTGCATGTGGCTCGTTCATCCATCCAGGACGATTTGTGTGTCTTACATTTCACACTTCAGAGTGTTGGATGCTTTAGCAAAGTGATTCAAGTGGATTTCCTTGCTCTCACCTAGGAGTTGAGCCGAGAACCCTGGTCACATGAGACCGTGGAGGCTAAAAGACTGTGCAGGAGAGAGCAATCATGCGATATGTGATATGAGTATGAAAGCATATCTCTCTAAGCTGCCAGTGCTGTGGTAATGGGCTGCTGCTGACTCTGGACTGGTGTCAATCTTTACCTCTCCTGACCCCTCCTTAGTATGCCGCGCTGTCAAATGTCTTCCACAGATAGTACAGACAGGTCTTGTGTACTGATTTTGGTTGAAAGTATGGTGAACATATGACCGAAAGGAAAGTAATACTTAATAGCACCACCAGAAAACGCCTCATATTTCACTGTTACAGAACATTGAGCCAATCTTCATTCTCAAGGACAGAAAGTAAAGTGTCTCCACTTAAAACAAAGAAATAACACGGACAAAAATACACATAACCAAATAAGGGTTAGATTCAATCTCTCTATCAGAAGCACTTTGTACCACAGCACTGGGATCCTGGCATTATTATCAAGGGAGAGAGTGAATGAAAGAGTGGGAAAAGAGTTGCGGAGATGGAGAGGTAATAATGGAGGGAGGACATGGGGTGGAGGGATGAAGGGAGTAGAGGGGGCGTCTGGAGGAGAGGAAGAGATACGGTACACACTGCGTGGCTCTTAGGAGAACTGTCCAGATGAATCATGGGATGGATGTAGCGCCGTGCTGTTTAAACTAATGAAGAGGGAATTTATGGTAACACTAAGAGAATGGGATCAATAGGGGCTATGCTTCTAGAGCAGCGGAGGAGAGAGGGAAGAAGGGAGAGAGAGAGAGAGAGAGAGAGAGAAGGAAGGAAGGAAGGAAGGAAGGAAGGAAGGAAGGAAGGAGAGAGCGAAAGAGAGAGAGAGAGAAGGAAGGAAGGAAGGAAGGAAGGAAGGAAGGAAGGAAGGAAGGAAGGAAGGAGAGAGCGAAAGAGAGAGACAGAGGGGGAGAGAGAGCGAGAGAGAGCGAGAGAGAGAGAGGAGGGAGAGGGAGAACAGAGAGGAAGAGAGAGAGGGAGAGGGAGAACAGAGAGGAAAAGAGAGAGGGAGAGAGAGAGAGAGAAAGAGCGAGAGAAGGAGAGAGAGAATGAGAACAGAGAGGAAGAGAGCGAATTTCTGAGGCTCTTGGTCAATATCGGCCTGGAAGGATCGGCCTACAGCTCTGTCGGAAGAGCTCAACTCCTGGGGAGGAAAACAATGGAGAGAACATTAGCTACCTGTAGACCTGTGAAGGGCCAAATCCATTTTATACACTAAACATAAACTATTTATCACAACAAGCAGTATATTAAAAATGTTGAATGTTGTGTGAAAAGATACTGCATAGTGTGTTGTGATATTGTTATGAAATGGTCTGGATAATTCATGGCTAGAGCTGTCAGGATTTGGCCAGGGTTGTTCTGGTTTTTGGTCACTAGATGCCCCCATTGTGCCTTTTGACCTTTTGTTTTCCCTTGATCCCCATTATTATTTGCACCTGTGCCTCGTTTCCCCTGATTGTATTTAAACCCTTTGTTTTCCTCAGTTCTGGGCTCTGTGTTTGTATGTTAGCACCCAGCCCTAGTACTCTGTGAACTCTTGTAGATCCCGGTGGACTCTCTTGTGGAATTCTGTTTTTTTTGTTCTTGTTTGTTTGTTTGTTTTTTGAGTATCTTTTGAGGCTTTTTGTGGATTTACCTTTTTGTTCTTGTGGAATTCCTTTTGAGGTTGTGGAGTTACATGTTTTCCTGAAGAACTTCACTTTTTACTTCATTAAAATACACCGTCTCAAGTACTGCTGTGTCTGCCTCATCTTCTGGGTTCTGCCGACTATTCGTGGCTCAGTTGGTTAAGTGACTGTTTCTCACTCCGGAGACCCGGGTTCGTAACCGGGTCCTGACAAGAGCTACTGTAAACAGTAGTAGTTGCGGGAGGAATCTTTACAATCGGCCATTTATGGGAGTCACAGAGATTCCATAAAGCAGAGGGGAGGAGAGACAGATGTAAAACAGAGGGGAGGAGAGACAGATGTAAAACAGACCGGAGGATAGGAGAGACAGATGTCAAACAGAGTGGAGGAGAGACAGATGTAAAACAGAGCGGAGGATAGGAGAGACAGATGTCAAACAGAGTGGAGGAGAGACAGATGTAAAACAGAGTGGAGGAGAGACAGATGTAAAACAGAGGGGAGGAGAGACAGATGTAAAACAGAGGGGAGGAGAGACAGATGTAAAACAGAGGGAAGGAGAGACAGATGTAAAACAGAGGGGAGGAGAGACAGATGTAAAACAGAGGGGAGGAGAGACAGATGTAAAACAGAGGGGAGGAGAGACAGATGTAAAACAGTGCTAAGGAGAGACAGATGTAAGACAGAGGGAAGGAGAGACTGATGTAAAACAGAGCGGAGGAGAGACAGATGTAAAACAGAGCGGAGGAGAGATGATGTAAAACAGAGCGGAGGAGAGACAGATGTAAAACAGAGGGGAGGAGAGACAGATGTAAAACAGACCGGAGGAGAGACAGATGTAAAACAGAGGGGAGGAGAGACAGATGTAAAACAGAGGGGAGGAGAGGCCGATGTAAAACAGATGGGAGGAGAGACAGATGTAAAACAGAGGGGAGGAGAGACAGATGTAAAACAGAGCAGAGGAGAGACTGATGTAAAACAGAGCAGAGGAGAGACAGATGTAAAACAGAGGGGCGGAGAGACAGATGTAAAACAGAGGGGAGGAGAGACAGATGTAAAACAGAGCGGAGGAGAGGCCGATGTAAAACAGATGGGAGGAGAGACAGATGTCAAACAGAGTGGAGGAGAGACAGATGTAAAACAGAGGGGAGGAGAGACAGATGTAAAACAGAGCGGAGGAGAGGAGAGACAGATGTAAAACAGAGCGGAGGAGAGGAGAGACAGATGTCAAACAGAGTGGAGGAGAGACAGATGTAAAACAGAGGGGAGGAGAGACAGATGTAAAACAGATGGGAGGAGAGACAGATGTAAAACAGAGCGGAGGAGAGGAGAGACAGATGTAAAACAGAGCGGAGGAGAGGAGAGACAGATGTAAAACAGACCGGAGGATAGGAGAGACAGATGTCAAACAGAGTGGAGGAGAGACAGATGTAAAAGAGAGGGGAGGAGAGACAGATGTAAAACAGAGCGGAGGAGAGACAGATGTAAAACAGAGGGGAGGAGAGGCCGATGTAAAACAGATGGGAGGAGAGACAGATGTAAAACAGAGGGGAGGAGAGGCCGATGTAAAACAGATGGGAGGAGAGGCCGATGTAAAACAGATGGGAGGAGAGACAGATGTAAAACAGAGGGGAGGAGAGACAGATGTAAAACAGAGCAGAGGAGAGACTGATGTAAAACAGAGCAGAGGAGAGACAGATGTAAAACAGAGGGGAGGAGAGACAGATGTAAAACAGAGCGGAGGAGAGGCTTATGTAAAACAGATGGGAGGAGAGACAGATGTAAAACAGAGGGGAGGAGAGACAGATGTAAAACAGAGGGGAGGAGAGACAGATTTAAAACAGAGCGGAGGAGTGGAGAGACAGATGTAAAAACAGAACGGAGGAGAGACAGATGTAAAACAGATGGGAGGAGAGACAGATGTAAAACAGAGCGGAGGAGAGGAGAGACAGATGTAAAACAGATGGGAGGAGAGACAGATGTAAAACAGAGGGGAGGAGAGACAGATGTAAAACAGATGGGAGGAGAGGAGAGAGATGTAAAACAGAGCAGAGGAGAGACAGATGTAAAACAGAGGGGAGGAGAGACAGATTTAAAACAGAGGGGAGGAGTGGAGAGACAGATGTAAAACAGAGCGGAGGAGTGGAGAGACAGATGTAAAAACAGAACGGAGGAGAGACAGATGTAAAACAGATGGGAGGAGAGACAGATGTAAAACAGAGCGGAGGAGAGGAGAGACAGATGTAAAACAGAGCGGAGGAGAGGAGAGACAGATGTAAAACAGATGGGAGGAGAGACAGATGTAAAACAGAGGGGAGGAGAGACAGATGTAAAACAGATGGGAGGAGAGGAGAGAGATGTAAAACAGAGTGGAGGAGAGACAGATGTAAAACAGAGGGGAGGAGAGACAGATGTAAAACAGAGGGGAGGAGAGACAGATGTAAAACAGAGGGGAGGAGAGACAGATGTAAAACAGAGGGGAGGAGAGACAGATGTAAAACAGAGGGGAGGAAAGACAGATGTAAAACAGAGCAGAGGAGAGACAGATGTAAAACAGAGGGGAGGAGAGACAGATGTAAAACAGAGGGGAGGAGAGACAGATGTAAAACAGAGCGGAGGAGAGGAGAGACAGATTTAAAACAGAGGGGAGGAGTGGAGAGACAGATGTAAAACAGAGCGGAGGAGTGGAGAGACAGATGTAAAAACAGAACGGAGGAGAGACGATGTAAAAAAGAGGGGAGGAGAGACAGATGTAAAACAGATGGGAGGAGAGACAGATGTAAAACAGAGCGGAGGAGAGGAGAGACAGATGTAAAACAGATGGGAGGAGAGACAGATGTAAAACAGAGGGGAGGAGAGACAGATGTAAAACAGATGGGAGGAGAGGAGAGAGATGTAAAACAGAGCAGAGGAGAGACAGATGTAAAACAGAGGGGAGGAGAGACAGATTTAAAACAGAGGGGAGGAGTGGAGAGACAGATGTAAAACAGAGCGGAGGAGTGGAGAGACAGATGTAAAAACAGAACGGAGGAGAGACGATGTAAAAAAGAGGGGAGGAGAGACAGATGTAAAACAGATGGGAGGAGAGACAGATGTAAAACAGAGCGGAGGAGAGGAGAGACAGATGTAAAACAGATGGGAGGAGAGACAGATGTAAAACAGAGGGGAGGAGAGACAGATGTAAAACAGATGGGAGGAGAGGAGAGAGATGTAAAACAGAGTGGAGGAGAGACAGATGTAAAACAGAGGGGAGGAGAGACAGATGTAAAACAGAGGGGAGGAGAGACAGATGTAAAACAGAGGGGAGGAGAGACAGATGTAAAACAGAGGGGAGGAGAGACAGATGTAAAACAGAGCAGAGGAGAGACAGATGTAAAACAGAGGGGAGGAGAGACAGATGTAAAACAGAGCAGAGGAGAGACTGATGTAAAACAGAGGGGAGGAGAGACGGATGTAAAACAGAGGGGAGGAGAGACAGATGTAAAACAGAGCGGAGGAGAGACTGGTGTAAAACAGAGGGGAGGAGAGAGAGATGTAAAACAGAGGGGAGGAGAGACAGATGTAAAACAGAGCAGAGGAGAGACTGATGTAAAACAGAGCGGAGGAGAGACAGATGTAAAACAGAGGGGAGGAGAGACAGATGTAAAACAGAGGGGAGGAGAGACAGATGTAAAACAGAGGGGTGGAGAGACAGATGTAAAACAGAGGGGAGTAGAGACAGATGTAAAACAGAGGGGAGGAGAGAGATGTAAAACAGAGGGAAGGAGAGACAGATGTAAAACAGAGGGGAGTAGAGACAGATGTAAAACAGAGGGGAGTAGAGACAGATGTAAAACAGAGGGAAGGAGAGACAGATGTAAAACAGAGGGGTGGAGAGACAGATGTAAAACAGAGCAGAGGAGAGACTGATGTAAAACAGAGCAGAGGAGAGACAGATGTAAAACACAGGGGCGGAGAGACAGATGTAAAACAGAGGGGAGGAGAGACAGATGTAAAACAGAGCGGAGGAGAGGCCGATGTAAAACAGATGGGAGGAGAGACAGATGTAAAACAGAGGGGAGGAGAGACAGATGTAAAACAGAGGGGAGAGACAGATTTAAAACAGATGGGAGGAGAGACAGATGTAAAACAGAGGGGAGGAGAGACAGATTTAAAACAGAGGGGAGGAGTGGAGAGACAGATGTAAAACAGAGCGGAGGAGTGGAGAGACAGATGTAAAAACAGAACGGAGGAGAGACGATGTAAAAAAGAGGGGAGGAGAGACAGATGTAAAACAGAGGAGAGGAGTGACAGATGTAAAACAGAGGGGAGGAGAGACAGATGTAAAACAGAGCGGAGGAGAGGAGAGACAGATGTAAAACAGAGCGGAGGAGAGACAGATGTAAAACAGAGGGGAGGAGAGACAGATGTAAAACAGAGGGGAGGAGAGACAGATGTAAAACAGAGGAGAGGAGTGACAGATGTAAAACAGAGGGGAGGAGAGACAGATGTAAAACAGATGGGAGGAGAGACAGATGTAAAACAGAGCGGAGGAGAGGAGAGACAGATGTAAAACAGATGGGAGGAGAGACAGATGTAAAACAGAGGGGAGGAGAGAGATGTAAAACAGATGGGAGGAGAGGAGAGAGATGTAAAACAGAGTGGAGGAGAGACAGATGTAAAACAGAGGGGAGGAGAGACAGATGTAAAACAGAGGGGAGGAGAGACAGATGTAAAACAGAGGGGAGGAGAGACAGATGTAAAACAGAGGGGAGGAGAGACAGATGTAAAACAGAGCAGAGGAGAGACAGATGTAAAACAGAGGGGAGGAGAGACAGATGTAAAACAGAGCAGAGGAGAGACTGATGTAAAACAGAGGGGAAGAGAGACGGATGTAAAACAGAGGGGAGGAGAGACAGATGTAAAACAGAGCGGAGGAGAGACTGATGTAAAACAGAGGGGAGGAGAGAGAGATGTAAAACAGAGGGGAGGAGAGACAGATGTAAAACAGAGCAGAGGAGAGACTGATGTAAAACAGAGCGGAGGAGAGACAGGTGTAAAACAGAGCAGAGGAGAGACTGATGTAAAACAGAGCAGATGAGAGACAGATGTAAAACAGAGGGGAGGAGAGACAGATGTAAAACAGAGGGAAGGAGAGACAGATGTAAAACAGAGCGGAGGAGAGACAGATGTAAAACAGAGCAGAGGAGAGACAGATGTAAAACAGAGGGGAGGAGAGACAGATGTAAAACAGAGGGGAGGAGAGACAGATGTAAAACAGAGGGGAGGAGAGACAGATGTAAAACAGAGGGGAGTAGAGACAGATGTAAAACAGAGGGGAGGAGAGACAGATGTAAAACAGAGGGAAGGAGAGACAGATGTAAAACAGAGGGGAGTAGAGACAGATGTAAAACAGAGGGGAGTAGAGACAGATGTAAAACAGAGGGAAGGAGAGACAGATGTAAAACAGAGGGGTGGAGAGACAGATGTAAAACAGAGGGAAGGAGAGACAGATGTAAAACAGAGGGGAGGAGAGACAGATGTAAAACAGAGGGGTGGAGAGACAGATGTAAAACAGAGGGGCGGAGAGACAGATGTAAAACAGAGGGAAGGAGAGACAGATGTAAAACAGAGCGGAGGAGAGACAGATGTAAAACAGAGGGGAGGAGAGACAGATGTAAAACAGAGTGGAGGAGAGACAGATGTAAAACAGAGGGGAGGAGAGACAGATGTAAAACAGAGGGGAGGAGAGACAGATGTAAAACAGAGGGAAGGAGAGACAGATGTAAAACAGAGGGGAGTAGAGACAGATGTAAAACAGAGGGGAGGAGAGACAGATGTAAAACAGAGGGGTGGAGAGACAGATGTAAAACAGAGGGGAGGAGAGACAGATGTAAAACAGAGGGAAGGAGAGACAGATGTAAAACAGAGCGGAGGAGAGACAGATTTAAAACAGAGGGAAGGAGAGACAGATGTAAAACAGAGCTTAGGGAAAGGTCATCCATATACTATATGTGTCTTTAAAACTGAGTTGATATAATTGACTTGCCTATAAAAGCTGTAATCAGACCAACATGCAGTCAGTCAGTGGTTACAGACTGCTGGCACCTGACTGAGGCAAACTCAGTGTGTGTTTAGCCCCTTCTAAAAGGCTAAATGTTGCTCATGACAAAAACTCGTATTAAATACTTTGGCCCTCACTTTGTTCATGGCCTTCATCTGGAAGTTCTGGACTGGAGATGTGTTGTTCCAGAGACAAATGAAGTGCACAAAAGGGACAGAATCCAATCTGGTCTTTAAAACAGCATTGTGCCCATGGTCACAATAGTAATTAGATGAAGCTCCAGTTTTTATAGTTAAAGTAAAATGTCTATCCTTTCACATGCTCCCAGATGCCTTTCTGAAAGAGAATGGTGGACACATTATCAACAACTCACCGTGTGACATTTAGACAGGCGAGTACAATCCTTGAAAAGCCTCCCTCCCTCCAGCTCCAGTCCTGGCCATAATCACATCACTTTTGTACTTATTCACAGCCCTGAGACCTACGTAACATCTAGAGCCAGCCTGAGACACACCCAGCATCCACACATGCCATATGCACATGTGTTACCTGGCCCCTCCGTGACTCGGGTGGAGTTTAGAGTGTGACTGTTTGAGGTTGTGGACAGGTGTCTTTTATACTGATAACAAGTTCAAACAGGTGCCATTAATACAGGTAACGAGTGGAGGACAGAAGAGCCTCTTAAAGAAGAAGTTATAGGTCTGTGAGAGCCAGGAATCTTGCTTGTTTGTAGGTGACCAAATACTTATTTTCCACCAAAATTTGCAAATAAATCCATTAAAAATCCTACAATGTGATTTTCTGGATTTTTTTTCTCATTTTGTCTGTCATAGTTGAAGTGTACCTATGATGAAAATTACTGGCCTCTCTCATCTTTTTAAGTGGGAGAACTTGCACAATTGGTGGCTGACTAACTACCTTTTTGCCCCACTGTATATGTCTACATTAGTTTACAGTGAGAAGAATAACAGCCTGGGAAAGCTTCCAAACAATGGGGTGAAAATACTGAAAGTATTTTTATGGCGTTGGGGGCTGTGTGTGTGTGGGTGGTTGTTTGTCACATGTTTTGAATTCATGTCTGACTTGAATCAGAGCCCTGGATGCAAGTGGGGAACACTAAAAAATGTTAATAGTTTATATTCTGACACCTGGAAGAGAGTGCCTTGAAAGAGAAATCCCAGCTGTAACACTACAAAGAGTTAGAGCGTTTGAATCAAAGGTCATTTTCATTTCCTATGGAAAAATGGCAATATAAAGAATTTAATTTATCTTTAATTCCTTCAGTCCTCTTAGAATATGTCACTATGTCCAACCACTTACAGAGCGCAGCTCCTATACGATTACATTGCATACTGAAATGGTTTGAATCAATTACATGAGAAAGGTACTCCTATATGAACGTGAAGGAGGTCTACTATGGGAGAGATAGATTTCATGGCCTCTCCTCAGATCCACTATATCAGTGGTTCTCAGACCTCTCCACCGATCCACTATAACATTGGTTCTCAGACCTCTCCACAGATCCACTATAACATTGGTTCTCAGACCTCTCCACAGATCCACTATATCAGTGGTTCTCAGACCTCTCCACAGATCCACTATAACAGTGGTTCTCAGACCTCTCCTCAGAGCCACTCAGCGGTTCTATGTATTTGCTCTAATCCAGAGCTAGTACACCCGATTCAACTTGTCAACTAATCATCATGCCCTTGATTAGATTAATCAGGTGAGCTAGTGTAACAGTGTTGCCTCTGTCCCTCTCCTTGCCCCACCTTGGGCTCGAACCAGGGACCCTCTGTACACATCAACAACTGCCTCCCACTAAGCATCGTTACCATTCACTGCACAAAAGCCAGAGCAAGGGAAACTACTTCAAGGTCTTAGAACGAGTGACGTCAGCGATTGAAATGCTACAAGCACGCACCGCTTATTAGCTAGCCATTTCACACCGGTTAAACTACTTCTGGGCTGCCTTAAATAATGAAAAGCCTATGTACTAGACCAGACTGTATACTAGACCAGACTGTGTACTAGACCAGACTGTATACTAGACCAGACTGTGTACAATAACAGACTGTGTACTAGACCAGACTGTATACTCGACCAGACTGTATACTCGACCAGACTGTATACTAGACCAGACTGTGTACTAGACCCGACTGTATACTAGGCCAGACTTTATACTAGACCAGACTGTATACTAGACCAGACTGTATACTAGACCAGACTGTGTACTAGACCAGACTGTGTACTAGACCAGACTGTATACTAGACCAGACTTTATACTAGACCAGACTGTATACTAGACCAGACTGTATACTAGACCAGACTGTATACTAGACCAGACTGTATACTAGACCAGACTGCATACTAGACCAGACTTTATAATAGACCAGACTGTATACTAGACCAGACTGTGTACAATAACAGACTGTGTACTAGACCAGACTGTATACTAGACCAGACTGTGTACAATAACAGACTGTGTACTAGACCAGACTGTATACTAGGCCAGACTTTATACTAGACCAGACTGTATACTAGACCAGACTGTATAGTAGACCAGACTGTGTACAATAACAGACTGTGTACTAGACCAGAATGTATACTAGACCAGACTGTATACTAGACCAGACCAGACTGTATATTCTACCAGACTGTATACTAGACCAGACTTTATACTAGACCAGACTGTATACTAGACCAGACTGTATACTAGACCAGACTGTATACTAGACCAGACTGTATACTAGACCAGACTGCATACTAGACCAGACTTTATAATAGACCAGACTGTATACTAGACCAGACTGTGTACAATAACAGACTGTGTACTAGACCAGACTGTATACTAGACCAGACTGTATACTAGACCGGACTGTATACTAGACCAGACTGTATACTAGACCAGACTGTATACTAGACCAGACTGCATACTAGACCAGACTGTATAATAGACCAGACTGTATACTAGACCAGACTGTGTACTAGACCAGACTGTGTACTAGACCAGACTGTTTACTAGACCAGACTGTTTACTAGACCAGGCTGTATACTAGACCAGACTGTATACTAGACCAGACTGTATACTAGACCAGACTGTATAATAGACCAGACTGCATACTAGACCAGACTTTATACTAGACCAGACTATATACTAGACCAGACTTTATACTAGACCAGACTATATACTAGACCAGACTGCATACTAGACCAGACTTTATACTAGACCAGACTGTATACTAGACCAGACTGCATACTAGACCAGACTTTATACTAGACCAGACTGTATACTAGACCAGACTGTATACTAGACCAGACTATATACTAGACCAGACTTTATACTAGACCAGACTGTATACTAGACCAGACTGTATGCTCTTGTATACTGGACCAGACTGTGTACTAGACCAGACTGTGTACTAGACCAGACTGTGTACTATACAAGACTGCATACTCTACCAGACTGTATACTAGAGCAGACTGTATACTAGGCCAGACTGTATACTAGACCAGATTGTGTACTATACCCGACTGTATATTGTACCAGACTGTGTACTATACCAGACTGTATACTAGACCAGACTGTTTACTAGACCAGACTGCATACTAGACCAGACTTTATACTAGACCAGACTGTATACTAGACCAGACTGTATGCTCTTGTATACTGGACCAGACTGTATACTAGACCAGACTGTATACTAGACCAGACTGCATACTCTACCAGACTGTATACTAGAGCAGACTGTGTACTATACCCGACTGTATATTGTACCAGACTGTATACTCTACCAGACGGTGTACTATACCCGACTGTATATTGTACCAGACTGTGTACTATACCAGACTGTATACTAGACCAGACTGTATACCTGACCAGACTGTATGCTCTAACAGACTGTATACTAGACCAGACGGTATACTAGACCAGACTGTATACTAGACCAGACTGTTTACTAGACCAGACTGTTTACTAGACCAGACTGTATACTAGACCAGACTGTATACTAGACCAGACTGTATGCTCTTGTATACTGGACCAGACTGTGTACTAGACCAGACTGTATACTCTACCAGACTGTGTACTAGACCAGACTGTATATTGTACCAGACTGTGTACTAGACCAGACTGTATACTAGACCAGACTGTGTACTAGACCAGACTGTTTACTAGACCAGACTGTTTACTAGACCAGACTGTATGCTCTTGTATACTGGACCAGACTGTGTACTAGACCAGACTGTATACTAGACCAGACTGCATACTCTACCAGACTGTATACTAGACCAGACTGTATACTAGACCAGACTCTATACTAGAACAGACTGTGTACTATACCCGACTGTATACTAGACCAGACTGTATACTAGACCAGACTGTATACTCTACCAGACTGTATACTAGACCAGACTGTGTACTAGACCAGACTGTGTACTATATCAGACTGTGTACTATACCAGACTGTGTACTTCACCAGACTGTGTACTATACCAGACTGTGTACTATACCAAACTGTGTACTAGACCAGACTGTTTATGTACTATACCAGACTGTGTACTATACCAGACTGTATACTCGACCAGACTGTGTACTATACCAGACTGTATATTCTACCAGACTGTGTACTAGACCAGACTGTATACTAGACCAGACTGTATACTCGACCAGACTGTGTACTAGACCAGACTATGTACAATAACAGACTGTGTACTAGAGCAGACTGTATACTAGGCCAGACTGTATACTAGACCAGACTGTGTACTAAACCCGACTGTATATTGTACCAGACTGTGTACTATACCAGACTGTATACTAGACCAGACTGTATACTCTACCAGACTGTATACTAGACCAGACTGTGTACTATACCAGACTGTGTACTATACCAAACTGTGTACTAGACCAGACTGTATACTAGACCAGACTGTGTATATACTATACCAGACTGTGTACTATACCAGACTGTATACTCTACCAGACTGTGTATTATACCAGACTGTATATTGTACCAGACTGTGTACTAGACCAGACTGTATACTAGACCAGACTGTATACTCGACCAGACTGTATATTGTACCAGACTGTATACTCGACCAGACTGTATATTGTACCAGACTGTGTACTAGACCAGACTGTATACTAGACTTGACTGTATACTCGACCAGTCTGTATATTAGACAAGACTGTGTACTATACCAGACTGTGTACTATACCAGACTGTATATTGTACCAGACTGTGTACTAGACCAGACTGTATACTAGACTTGACTGTATACTCGACCAGACTGTATATTGTACCAGACTGTATACTCGACCAGACTGTATATTGTACCAGACTGTGTACTAGACCAGACTTTATACTAGACCAGACTGTATGCTCTTGTATACTGGACCAAACTGTGTACTAGAGCAGACTGTATACTCTACCAGACTGTGTACTAGACCAGACTGTGTACAATAACAGACTGTTTACTAGACCAGACTGTGTACTATACCCGACTGTATATTTTACCAGACTGTGTACTAGACCAGACTGTATACTAGACCAGACTGTATACTAGACCAGACTGTATACTAGACCAGACTGTGTACAATAACAGACTGTGTACTAGACCAGACTGTATACTCGACCAGACTGTATACTCGACCAGACTGTATACTAGACCAGACTGTGTACTAGACCCGACTGTATACTAGGCCAGACTTTATACTAGACCAGACTGTATACTAGACCAGACTGTATACTAGACCAGACTGTGTACTAGACCAGACTGTGTACTAGACCAGACTGTATACTAGACCAGACTTTATACTAGACCAGACTGTATACTAGACCAGACTGTATACTAGACCAGACTGTATACTAGACCAGACTGCATACTAGACCAGACTTTATAATAGACCAGACTGTATACTAGACCAGACTGTGTACAATAACAGACTGTGTACTAGACCAGACTGTATACTAGACCAGACTGTGTACAATAACAGACTGTGTACTAGACCAGACTGTATACTAGGCCAGACTTTATACTAGACCAGACTGTATACTAGACCAGACTGTATAGTAGACCAGACTGTGTACAATAACAGACTGTGTACTAGACCAGAATGTATACTAGACCAGACTGTATACTAGACCAGACCAGACTGTATATTCTACCAGACTGTATACTAGACCAGACTGTATACTAGACCAGACTGTATACTAGACCGGACTGTATACTAGACCAGACTGTATACTAGACCAGACTGCATACTAGACCAGACTGTATAATAGACCAGACTGTATACTAGACCAGACTGTGTACTAGACCAGACTGTGTACTAGACCAGACTGTTTACTAGACCAGACTGTTTACTAGACCAGGCTGTATACTAGACCAGGCTGTATACTAGACCAGACTGTATACTAGACCAGACTGTATAATAGACCAGACTGTATACTAGACCAGACTGTATACTAGACCAGACGGTATACTAGACCAGACAGTATACTAGACCAGACTGTGTACTAGACCAGACTGTGTACTAGACCAGACTGTTTACTAGACCAGACTGTTTACTAGACCAGGCTGTATACTAGACCAGACTGTATACTAGACCAGACTGTATACTAGACCAGACTGTATAATAGACCAGACTGCATACTAGACCAGACTTTATACTAGACCAGACTATATACTAGACCAGACTTTATACTAGACCAGACTATATACTAGACCAGACTGCATACTAGACCAGACTTTATACTAGACCAGACTGTATACTAGACCAGACTGCATACTAGACCAGACTTTATACTAGACCAGACTGTATATTAGACCAGACTGTATACTAGACCAGACTATATACTAGACCAGACTTTATACTAGACCAGACTGTATACTAGACCAGACTGTATGCTCTTGTATACTGGACCAGACTGTGTACTAGACCAGACTGTGTACTAGACCAGACTGTGTACTATACAAGACTGCATACTCTACCAGACTGTATACTAGAGCAGACTGTATACTAGGCCAGACTGTATACTAGACCAGATTGTGTACTATACCCGACTGTATATTGTACCAGACTGTGTACTATACCAGACTGTATACTAGACCAGACTGTTTACTAGACCAGACTGCATACTAGACCAGACTTTATACTAGACCAGACTGTATACTAGACCAGACTGTATGCTCTTGTATACTGGACCAGACTGTATACTAGACCAGACTGTATACTAGACCAGACTGCATACTCTACCAGACTGTATACTAGAGCAGACTGTGTACTATACCCGACTGTATATTGTACCAGACTGTATACTCTACCAGACGGTGTACTATACCCGACTGTATATTGTACCAGACTGTGTACTATACCAGACTGTATACTAGACCAGACTGTATACCTGACCAGACTGTATGCTCTAACAGACTGTATACTAGACCAGACGGTATACTAGACCAGACTGTATACTAGACCAGACTGTTTACTAGACCAGACTGTTTACTAGACCAGACTGTATACTAGACCAGACTGTATACTAGACCAGACTGTATGCTCTTGTATACTGGACCAGACTGTGTACTAGACCAGACTGTATACTCTACCAGACTGTGTACTAGACCAGACTGTATATTGTACCAGACTGTGTACTAGACCAGACTGTATACTAGACCAGACTGTGTACTAGACCAGACTGTTTACTAGACCAGACTGTTTACTAGACCAGACTGTATGCTCTTGTATACTGGACCAGACTGTGTACTAGACCAGACTGTATACTAGACCAGACTGCATACTCTACCAGACTGTATACTAGACCAGACTGTATACTAGACCAGACTCTATACTAGAACAGACTGTGTACTATACCCGACTGTATACTAGACCAGACTGTATACTAGACCAGACTGTATACTCTACCAGACTGTATACTAGACCAGACTGTGTACTAGACCAGACTGTGTACTATATCAGACTGTGTACTATACCAGACTGTGTACTTCACCAGACTGTGTACTATACCAGACTGTGTACTATACCAAACTGTGTACTAGACCAGACTGTGTATGTACTATACCAGACTGTGTACTATACCAGACTGTATACTCGACCAGACTGTGTACTATACCAGACTGTATATTCTACCAGACTGTGTACTAGACCAGACTGTATACTAGACCAGACTGTATACTCGACCAGACTGTGTACTAGACCAGACTATGTACAATAACAGACTGTGTACTAGAGCAGACTGTATACTAGGCCAGACTGTATACTAGACCAGACTGTGTACTAAACCCGACTGTATATTGTACCAGACTGTGTACTATACCAGACTGTATACTAGACCAGACTGTATACTCTACCAGACTGTATACTAGACCAGACTGTGTACTATACCAGACTGTGTACTATACCAAACTGTGTACTAGACCAGACTGTATACTAGACCAGACTGTGTATATACTATACCAGACTGTGTACTATACCAGACTGTATACTCTACCAGACTGTGTATTATACCAGACTGTATATTGTACCAGACTGTGTACTAGACCAGACTGTATACTAGACCAGACTGTATACTCGACCAGACTGTATATTGTACCAGACTGTATACTCGACCAGACTGTATATTGTACCAGACTGTGTACTAGACCAGACTGTATACTAGACTTGACTGTATACTCGACCAGTCTGTATATTAGACAAGACTGTGTACTATACCAGACTGTGTACTATACCAGACTGTATATTGTACCAGACTGTGTACTAGACCAGACTGTATACTAGACTTGACTGTATACTCGACCAGACTGTATATTGTACCAGACTGTATACTCGACCAGACTGTATATTGTACCAGACTGTGTACTAGACCAGACTTTATACTAGACCAGACTATATGCTCTTGTATACTGGACCAAACTGTGTACTAGAGCAGACTGTATACTCTACCAGACTGTGTACTAGACCAGACTGTGTACAATAACAGACTGTTTACTAGACCAGACTGTGTACTATACCCGACTGTATATTTTACCAGACTGTGTACTAGACCAGACTGTATACTAGACCAGACTGTATACTAGACCAGACTGTATACTAGACCAGACTGTGTACAATAACAGACTGTGTACTAGACCAGACTGTATACTTGACCAGACTGTATACTCGACCAGACTGTATACTAGACCAGACTGTGTACTAGACCCGACTGTATACTAGGCCAGACTTTATACTAGACCAGACTGTATACTAGACCAGACTGTATACTAGACCAGACTGTGTACTAGACCAGACTGTGTACTAGACCAGACTGTATACTAGACCAGACTTTATACTAGACCAGACTGTATACTAGACCAGACTGTATACTAGACCAGACTGTATACTAGACCAGACTGTATACTAGACCAGACTGCATACTAGACCAGACTTTATAATAGACCAGACTGTATACTAGACCAGACTGTGTACAATAACAGACTGTGTACTAGACCAGACTGTATACTAGACCAGACTGTGTACAATAACAGACTGTGTACTAGACCAGACTGTATACTAGGCCAGACTTTATACTAGACCAGACTGTATACTAGACCAGACTGTATAGTAGACCAGACTGTGTACAATAACAGACTGTGTACTAGACCAGAATGTATACTAGACCAGACTGTATACTAGACCAGACCAGACTGTATATTCTACCAGACTGTATACTAGACCAGACTGTATACTAGACCAGACTGTATACTAGACCGGACTGTATACTAGACCAGACTGTATACTAGACCAGACTGCATACTAGACCAGACTGTATAATAGACCAGACTGTATACTAGACCAGACTGTGTACTAGACCAGACTGTGTACTAGACCAGACTGTTTACTAGACCAGACTGTTTACTAGACCAGGCTGTATACTAGACCAGACTGTATACTAGACCAGACTGTATACTAGACCAGACTGTATAATAGACCAGACTGTATACTAGACCAGACTGTATACTAGACCAGACGGTATACTAGACCAGACAGTATACTAGACCAGACTGTATACTAGACCAGACTATATACTAGACCAGACTGCATACTAGACCAGACTTTATACTAGACCAGACTATATACTAGACCAGACTTTATACTAGACCAGACTATATACTAGACCAGACTGCATACTAGACCAGACTTTATACTAGACCAGACTGTATACTAGACCAGACTGTATACTAGACCAGACTGCATACTAGACCAGACTTTATACTAGACCAGACTGTATACTAGACCAGACTGTATACTAGACCAGACTATATACTAGACCAGACTTTATACTACACCAGACTGTATACTAGACCAGACTGCATACTCTACCAGACTGTATACTAGAGCAGACTGTGTACTATACCCGACTGTATATTGTACCAGACTGTATACTCTACCAGACTGTGTACTATACCCGACTGTATATTGTACCAGACTGTGTACTATACCAGACTGTATACTAGACCAGACTGTATACCTGACCAGACTGTATGCTCTAACAGACTGTATACTAGACCAGACGGTATACTAGACCAGACTGTATACTAGACCAGACTGTTTACTAGACCAGACTGTTTACTAGACCAGACTGTATACTAGACCAGACTGTATACTAGACCAGACTGTATGCTCTTGTATACTGGACCAGACTGTGTACTAGACCAGACTGTATGCTCTACCAGACTGTGTACTAGACCAGACTGTATATTGTACCAGACTGTGTACTAGACCAGACTGTATACTAGACCAGACTGTGTACTAGACCAGACTGTTTACTAGACCAGACTGTTTACTAGACCAGACTGTATGCTCTTGTATACTGGACCAGACTGTGTACTAGACCAGACTGTATACTAGACCAGACTGCATACTCTACCAGACTGTATACTAGACCAGACTGTATACTAGACCAGACTCTATACTAGAACAGACTGTGTACTATACCCGACTGTATACTAGACCAGACTGTATACTCTACCAGACTGTATACTAGACCAGACTGTGTACTAGACCAGACTGTGTACTATATCAGACTGTGTACTATACCAGACTGTGTACTTCACCAGACTGTGTACTATACCAGACTGTGTACTATACCAAACTGTGTACTAGACCAGACTGTGTATGTACTATACCAGACTGTGTACTATACCAGACTGTATACTCGACCAGACTGTGTACTATACCAGACTGTATATTCTACCAGACTGTGTACTAGACCAGACTGTATACTAGACCAGACTGTATACTCGACCAGACTGTGTACTAGACCAGACTATGTACAATAACAGACTGTGTACTAGAGCAGACTGTATACTAGGCCAGACTGTATACTAGACCAGACTGTGTACTAAACCCGACTGTATATTGTACCAGACTGTGTACTATACCAGACTGTATACTAGACCAGACTGTATACTCTACCAGACTGTATACTAGACCAGACTGTGTACATTTACATTTACATTTAAGTCATTTAGCAGACGCTCTTATCCAGAGCGACTTACAAATTGTGTACTATACCAGACTGTGTACTATACCAAACTGTGTACTAGACCAGACTGTATACTAGACCAGACTGTGTATATACTATACCAGACTGTGTACTATACCAGACTGTATACTCTACCAGACTGTGTACTATACCAGACTGTATATTGTACCAGACTGTGTACTAGACCAGACTGTATACTAGACCAGACTGTATACTCGACCAGACTGTATATTGTACCAGACTGTATACTCGACCAGACTTTATACTAGACCGGACTGTATACTAGACCAGACTGTATACTAGACCAGACTGCATACTAGACCAGACTGTATAATAGACCAGACTGTATACTAGACCAGACTGTGTACTAGACCAGACTGTGTACTAGACCAGACTGTTTACTAGACCAGACTGTTTACTAGACCAGGCTGTATACTAGACCAGACTGTATACTAGACCAGACTGTATACTAGACCAGACTGTATAATAGACCAGACTGTATACTAGACCAGACTGTATACTAGACCAGACGGTATACTAGACCAGACAGTATACTAGACCAGACTGTATACTAGACCAGACTATATACTAGACCAGACTGCATACTAGACCAGACTTTATACTAGACCAGACTATATACTAGACCAGACTTTATACTAGACCAGACTATATACTAGACCAGACTGCATACTAGACCAGACTTTATACTAGACCAGACTGTATACTAGACCAGACTGTATACTAGACCAGACTGCATACTAGACCAGACTTTATACTAGACCAGACTGTATACTAGACCAGACTGTATACTAGACCAGACTATATACTAGACCAGACTTTATACTACACCAGACTGTATACTAGACCAGACTGCATACTCTACCAGACTGTATACTAGAGCAGACTGTGTACTATACCCGACTGTATATTGTACCAGACTGTATACTCTACCAGACTGTGTACTATACCCGACTGTATATTGTACCAGACTGTGTACTATACCAGACTGTATACTAGACCAGACTGTATACCTGACCAGACTGTATGCTCTAACAGACTGTATACTAGACCAGACGGTATACTAGACCAGACTGTATACTAGACCAGACTGTTTACTAGACCAGACTGTTTACTAGACCAGACTGTATACTAGACCAGACTGTATACTAGACCAGACTGTATGCTCTTGTATACTGGACCAGACTGTGTACTAGACCAGACTGTATGCTCTACCAGACTGTGTACTAGACCAGACTGTATATTGTACCAGACTGTGTACTAGACCAGACTGTATACTAGACCAGACTGTGTACTAGACCAGACTGTTTACTAGACCAGACTGTTTACTAGACCAGACTGTATGCTCTTGTATACTGGACCAGACTGTGTACTAGACCAGACTGTATACTAGACCAGACTGCATACTCTACCAGACTGTATACTAGACCAGACTGTATACTAGACCAGACTCTATACTAGAACAGACTGTGTACTATACCCGACTGTATACTAGACCAGACTGTATACTCTACCAGACTGTATACTAGACCAGACTGTGTACTAGACCAGACTGTGTACTATATCAGACTGTGTACTATACCAGACTGTGTACTTCACCAGACTGTGTACTATACCAGACTGTGTACTATACCAAACTGTGTACTAGACCAGACTGTGTATGTACTATACCAGACTGTGTACTATACCAGACTGTATACTCGACCAGACTGTGTACTATACCAGACTGTATATTCTACCAGACTGTGTACTAGACCAGACTGTATACTAGACCAGACTGTATACTCGACCAGACTGTGTACTAGACCAGACTATGTACAATAACAGACTGTGTACTAGAGCAGACTGTATACTAGGCCAGACTGTATACTAGACCAGACTGTGTACTAAACCCGACTGTATATTGTACCAGACTGTGTACTATACCAGACTGTATACTAGACCAGACTGTATACTCTACCAGACTGTATACTAGACCAGACTGTGTACTATACCAGACTGTGTACTATACCAAACTGTGTACTAGACCAGACTGTATACTAGACCAGACTGTGTATATACTATACCAGACTGTGTACTATACCAGACTGTATACTCTACCAGACTGTGTACTATACCAGACTGTATATTGTACCAGACTGTGTACTAGACCAGACTGTATACTAGACCAGACTGTATACTCGACCAGACTGTATATTGTACCAGACTGTATACTCGACCAGACTGTATATTGTACCAGACTGTGTACTAGACCAGACTGTATACTAGACTTGACTGTATACTCGACCAGTCTGTATATTAGACAAGACTGTGTACTATACCAGACTGTGTACTATACCAGACTGTATATTGTACCAGACTGTGTACTAGACCAGACTTTATACTAGACCAGACTGTATGCTCTTGTATACTGGACCAAACTGTGTACTAGAGCAGACTGTATACTCTACCAGACTGTGTACTAGACCAGACTGTGTACAATAACAGACTGTTTACTAGACCAGACTGTGTACTATACCCGACTGTATATTTTACCAGACTGTGTACTAGACCAGACTGTATACTAGACCAGACTGTATACTCGACCAGACTGTATACTCGACCAGACTGTATACTCGACCAGACTGTATACTCGACCAGACTGTATATTAGACTAGACTGTGTACTAGACCAGACTGTGTACTATACCAGACTGTGTACTATACCAGACTATATACTAGACCAGACTGTATATTCTACCAGACTGTATACCAGACCAGACTGTGTACTATACCAGACTGTGTACTATACCAGACTGTGTACTAGACTTGACTGTATACTCGACCAGTCTGTATATTAGACTAGACTGTGTACTATACCAGACTGTGTACTGGGCCAGACTGTGTACTATACCAGACTGTGTACTTTACCAGACTGTGTACTATACCAGACTGTGTACTATACCAGACTGTGTACTATACCAGACTGTGTACTAGACCAGACTTTATACTAGACCAGACTGTATGCTCTTGTATACTGGACCAAACTGTGTACTAGAGCAGACTGTATACTCTACCAGACTGTGTACTAGACCAGACTGTGTACAATAACAGACTGTTTACTAGACCAGACTGTGTACTATACCCGACTGTATATTTTACCAGACTGTGTACTAGACCAGACTGTATACTAGACCAGACTGTATACTAGACCAGACTGTATACTAGACCAGACTGTGTACAATAACAGACTGTGTACTAGACCAGACTGTATACTCGACCAGACTGTATACTCGACCAGACTGTATACTAGACCAGACTGTGTACTAGACCCGACTGTATACTAGGCCAGACTTTATACTAGACCAGACTGTATACTAGACCAGACTGTATACTAGACCAGACTGTGTACTAGACCAGACTGTGTACTAGACCAGACTGTATACTAGACCAGACTTTATACTAGACCAGACTGTATACTAGACCAGACTGTATACTAGACCAGACTGTATACTAGACCAGACTGTATACTAGACCAGACTGCATACTAGACCAGACTTTATAATAGACCAGACTGTATACTAGACCAGACTGTGTACAATAACAGACTGTGTACTAGACCAGACTGTATACTAGACCAGACTGTGTACAATAACAGACTGTGTACTAGACCAGACTGTATACTAGGCCAGACTTTATACTAGACCAGACTGTATACTAGACCAGACTGTATAGTAGACCAGACTGTGTACAATAACAGACTGTGTACTAGACCAGAATGTATACTAGACCAGACTGTATACTAGACCAGACCAGACTGTATACTCGACCAGACTGTATATTGTACCAGACTGTATACTCGACCAGACTTTATACTAGACCGGACTGTATACTAGACCAGACTGTATACTAGACCAGACTGCATACTAGACCAGACTGTATAATAGACCAGACTGTATACTAGACCAGACTGTGTACTAGACCAGACTGTGTACTAGACCAGACTGTTTACTAGACCAGACTGTTTACTAGACCAGGCTGTATACTAGACCAGACTGTATACTAGACCAGACTGTATACTAGACCAGACTGTATAATAGACCAGACTGTATACTAGACCAGACTGTATACTAGACCAGACGGTATACTAGACCAGACAGTATACTAGACCAGACTGTATACTAGACCAGACTATATACTAGACCAGACTGCATACTAGACCAGACTTTATACTAGACCAGACTATATACTAGACCAGACTTTATACTAGACCAGACTATATACTAGACCAGACTGCATACTAGACCAGACTTTATACTAGACCAGACTGTATACTAGACCAGACTGTATACTAGACCAGACTGCATACTAGACCAGACTTTATACTAGACCAGACTGTATACTAGACCAGACTGTATACTAGACCAGACTATATACTAGACCAGACTTTATACTACACCAGACTGTATACTAGACCAGACTGCATACTCTACCAGACTGTATACTAGAGCAGACTGTGTACTATACCCGACTGTATATTGTACCAGACTGTATACTCTACCAGACTGTGTACTATACCCGACTGTATATTGTACCAGACTGTGTACTATACCAGACTGTATACTAGACCAGACTGTATACCTGACCAGACTGTATGCTCTAACAGACTGTATACTAGACCAGACGGTATACTAGACCAGACTGTATACTAGACCAGACTGTTTACTAGACCAGACTGTTTACTAGACCAGACTGTATACTAGACCAGACTGTATACTAGACCAGACTGTATGCTCTTGTATACTGGACCAGACTGTGTACTAGACCAGACTGTATGCTCTACCAGACTGTGTACTAGACCAGACTGTATATTGTACCAGACTGTGTACTAGACCAGACTGTATACTAGACCAGACTGTGTACTAGACCAGACTGTTTACTAGACCAGACTGTTTACTAGACCAGACTGTATGCTCTTGTATACTGGACCAGACTGTGTACTAGACCAGACTGTATACTAGACCAGACTGCATACTCTACCAGACTGTATACTAGACCAGACTGTATACTAGACCAGACTCTATACTAGAACAGACTGTGTACTATACCCGACTGTATACTAGACCAGACTGTATACTCTACCAGACTGTATACTAGACCAGACTGTGTACTAGACCAGACTGTGTACTATATCAGACTGTGTACTATACCAGACTGTGTACTTCACCAGACTGTGTACTATACCAGACTGTGTACTATACCAAACTGTGTACTAGACCAGACTGTGTATGTACTATACCAGACTGTGTACTATACCAGACTGTATACTCGACCAGACTGTGTACTATACCAGACTGTATATTCTACCAGACTGTGTACTAGACCAGACTGTATACTAGACCAGACTGTATACTCGACCAGACTGTGTACTAGACCAGACTATGTACAATAACAGACTGTGTACTAGAGCAGACTGTATACTAGGCCAGACTGTATACTAGACCAGACTGTGTACTAAACCCGACTGTATATTGTACCAGACTGTGTACTATACCAGACTGTATACTAGACCAGACTGTATACTCTACCAGACTGTATACTAGACCAGACTGTGTACTATACCAGACTGTGTACTATACCAAACTGTGTACTAGACCAGACTGTATACTAGACCAGACTGTGTATATACTATACCAGACTGTGTACTATACCAGACTGTATACTCTACCAGACTGTGTACTATACCAGACTGTATATTGTACCAGACTGTGTACTAGACCAGACTGTATACTAGACCAGACTGTATACTCGACCAGACTGTATATTGTACCAGACTGTATACTCGACCAGACTGTATATTGTACCAGACTGTGTACTAGACCAGACTGTATACTAGACTTGACTGTATACTCGACCAGTCTGTATATTAGACAAGACTGTGTACTATACCAGACTGTGTACTATACCAGACTGTATATTGTACCAGACTGTGTACTAGACCAGACTTTATACTAGACCAGACTGTATGCTCTTGTATACTGGACCAAACTGTGTACTAGAGCAGACTGTATACTCTACCAGACTGTGTACTAGACCAGACTGTGTACAATAACAGACTGTTTACTAGACCAGACTGTGTACTATACCCGACTGTATATTTTACCAGACTGTGTACTAGACCAGACTGTATACTAGACCAGACTGTATACTCGACCAGACTGTATACTCGACCAGACTGTATACTCGACCAGACTGTATACTCGACCAGACTGTATATTAGACTAGACTGTGTACTAGACCAGACTGTGTACTATACCAGACTGTGTACTATACCAGACTATATACTAGACCAGACTGTATATTCTACCAGACTGTATACCAGACCAGACTGTGTACTATACCAGACTGTGTACTATACCAGACTGTGTACTAGACTTGACTGTATACTCGACCAGTCTGTATATTAGACTAGACTGTGTACTATACCAGACTGTGTACTGGGCCAGACTGTGTACTATACCAGACTGTGTACTTTACCAGACTGTGTACTATACCAGACTGTGTACTATACCAGACTGTGTACTATACCAGACTGTGTACTAGACCAGACTTTATACTAGACCAGACTGTATGCTCTTGTATACTGGACCAAACTGTGTACTAGAGCAGACTGTATACTCTACCAGACTGTGTACTAGACCAGACTGTGTACAATAACAGACTGTTTACTAGACCAGACTGTGTACTATACCCGACTGTATATTTTACCAGACTGTGTACTAGACCAGACTGTATACTAGACCAGACTGTATACTAGACCAGACTGTATACTAGACCAGACTGTGTACAATAACAGACTGTGTACTAGACCAGACTGTATACTCGACCAGACTGTATACTCGACCAGACTGTATACTAGACCAGACTGTGTACTAGACCCGACTGTATACTAGGCCAGACTTTATACTAGACCAGACTGTATACTAGACCAGACTGTATACTAGACCAGACTGTGTACTAGACCAGACTGTGTACTAGACCAGACTGTATACTAGACCAGACTTTATACTAGACCAGACTGTATACTAGACCAGACTGTATACTAGACCAGACTGTATACTAGACCAGACTGTATACTAGACCAGACTGCATACTAGACCAGACTTTATAATAGACCAGACTGTATACTAGACCAGACTGTGTACAATAACAGACTGTGTACTAGACCAGACTGTATACTAGACCAGACTGTGTACAATAACAGACTGTGTACTAGACCAGACTGTATACTAGGCCAGACTTTATACTAGACCAGACTGTATACTAGACCAGACTGTATAGTAGACCAGACTGTGTACAATAACAGACTGTGTACTAGACCAGAATGTATACTAGACCAGACTGTATACTAGACCAGACCAGACTGTATATTCTACCAGACTGTATACTAGACCAGACTGTATACTAGACCAGACTGTATACTAGACCGGACTGTATAGTAGACCAGACTGTATACTAGACCAGACTGCATACTAGACCAGACTGTATAATAGACCAGACTGTATACTAGACCAGACTGTGTACTAGACCAGACTGTGTACTAGACCAGACTGTTTACTAGACCAGACTGTTTACTAGACCAGGCTGTATACTAGACCAGACTGTATACTAGACCAGACTGTATAATAGACCAGACTGTATACTAGACCAGACTGTATACTAGACCAGACGGTATACTAGACCAGACAGTATACTAGACCAGACTGTATACTAGACCAGACTATATACTAGACCAGACTGCATACTAGACCAGACTTTATACTAGACCAGACTATATACTAGACCAGACTTTATACTAGACCAGACTATATACTAGACCAGACTGCATACTAGACCAGACTTTATACTAGACCAGACTGTATACTAGACCAGACTGTATACTAGACCAGACTTTATACTAGACCAGACTGTATACTAGACCAGACTGCATACTCTACCAGACTGTATACTAGAGCAGACTGTGTACTATACCCGACTGTATATTGTACCAGACTGTATACTCTACCAGACTGTGTACTATACCCGACTGTATATTGTACCAGACTGTGTACTATACCAGACTGTATACTAGACCAGACTGTATACCTGACCAGACTGTATGCTCTAACAGACTGTATACTAGACCAGACGGTATACTAGACCAGACTGTATACTAGACCAGACTGTTTACTAGACCAGACTGTTTACTAGACCAGACTGTATACTAGACCAGACTGTATACTAGACCAGACTGTATGCTCTTGTATACTGGACCAGACTGTGTACTAGACCAGACTGTATGCTCTACCAGACTGTGTACTAGACCAGACTGTATACTAGACCAGACTGTATAGTAGACCAGACTGTGTACAATAACAGACTGTGTACTAGACCAGAATGTATACTAGACCAGACTGTATACTAGACCAGACCAGACTGTATATTCTACCAGACTGTATACTAGACCAGACTGTATACTAGACCAGACTGTATACTAGACCGGACTGTATAGTAGACCAGACTGTATACTAGACCAGACTGCATACTAGACCAGACTGTATAATAGACCAGACTGTATACTAGACCAGACTGTGTACTAGACCAGACTGTGTACTAGACCAGACTGTTTACTAGACCAGACTGTTTACTAGACCAGGCTGTATACTAGACCAGACTGTATACTAGACCAGACTGTATAATAGACCAGACTGTATACTAGACCAGACTGTATACTAGACCAGACGGTATACTAGACCAGACAGTATACTAGACCAGACTGTATACTAGACCAGACTATATACTAGACCAGACTGCATACTAGACCAGACTTTATACTAGACCAGACTATATACTAGACCAGACTTTATACTAGACCAGACTATATACTAGACCAGACTGCATACTAGACCAGACTTTATACTAGACCAGACTGTATACTAGACCAGACTGTATACTAGACCAGACTTTATACTAGACCAGACTGTATACTAGACCAGACTGCATACTCTACCAGACTGTATACTAGAGCAGACTGTGTACTATACCCGACTGTATATTGTACCAGACTGTATACTCTACCAGACTGTGTACTATACCCGACTGTATATTGTACCAGACTGTGTACTATACCAGACTGTATACTAGACCAGACTGTATACCTGACCAGACTGTATGCTCTAACAGACTGTATACTAGACCAGACGGTATACTAGACCAGACTGTATACTAGACCAGACTGTTTACTAGACCAGACTGTTTACTAGACCAGACTGTATACTAGACCAGACTGTATACTAGACCAGACTGTATGCTCTTGTATACTGGACCAGACTGTGTACTAGACCAGACTGTATGCTCTACCAGACTGTGTACTAGACCAGACTGTATATTGTACCAGACTGTGTACTAGACCAGACTGTATACTAGACCAGACTGTGTACTAGACCAGACTGTTTACTAGACCAGACTGTTTACTAGACCAGACTGTATGCTCTTGTATACTGGACCAGACTGTGTACTAGACCAGACTGTATACTAGACCAGACTGCATACTCTACCAGACTGTATACTAGACCAGACTGTATACTAGACCAGACTCTATACTAGAACAGACTGTGTACTATACCCGACTGTATACTAGACCAGACTGTATACTCTACCAGACTGTATACTAGACCAGACTGTGTACTAGACCAGACTGTGTACTATATCAGACTGTGTACTATACCAGACTGTGTACTTCACCAGACTGTGTACTATACCAGACTGTGTACTATACCAAACTGTGTACTAGACCAGACTGTGTATGTACTATACCAGACTGTGTACTATACCAGACTGTATACTCGACCAGACTGTGTACAATACCAGACTGTATATTCTACCAGACTGTGTACTAGACCAGACTGTATACTAGACCAGACTGTATACTCGACCAGACTGTGTACTAGACCAGACTATGTACAATAACAGACTGTGTACTAGAGCAGACTGTATACTAGGCCAGACTGTATACTAGACCAGACTGTGTACTAAACCCGACTGTATATTGTACCAGACTGTGTACTATACCAGACTGTATACTAGACCAGACTGTATACTCTACCAGACTGTATACTAGACCAGACTGTGTACTATACCAGACTGTGTACTATACCAAACTGTGTACTAGACCAGACTGTATACTAGACCAGACTGTGTATATACTATACCAGACTGTGTACTATACCAGACTGTATACTAGACCAGACGGTATACTAGACCAGACAGTATACTAGACCAGACTGTATACTAGACCAGACTATATACTAGACCAGACTGCATACTAGACCAGACTTTATACTAGACCAGACTATATACTAGACCAGACTTTATACTAGACCAGACTATATACTAGACCAGACTGCATACTAGACCAGACTTTATACTAGACCAGACTGTGTACTATACCAAACTGTGTACTAGACCAGACTGTGTATGTACTATACCAGACTGTGTACTATACCAGACTGTATACTCGACCAGACTGTGTACTATACCAGACTGTATATTCTACCAGACTGTGTACTAGACCAGACTGTATACTAGACCAGACTGTATACTCGACCAGACTGTGTACTAGACCAGACTATGTACAATAACAGACTGTGTACTAGAGCAGACTGTATACTAGGCCAGACTGTATACTAGACCAGACTGTGTACTAGACCAGACTGTATACTAGACCAGACTGTGTATATACTATACCAGACTGTGTACTATACCAGACTGTATACTCTACCAGACTGTGTACTATACCAGACTGTATATTGTACCAGACTGTGTACTAGACCAGACTGTATACTAGACCAGACTGTATACTCGACCAGACTGTATATTGTACCAGACTGTATACTCGACCAGACTGTATATTGTACCAGACTGTGTACTAGACCAGACTGTATACTAGACTTGACTGTATACTCGACCAGTCTGTATATTAGACAAGACTGTGTACTATACCAGACTGTGTACTATACCAGACTGTATATTGTACCAGACTGTGTACTAGACCAGACTTTATACTAGACCAGACTGTATGCTCTTGTATACTGGACCAAACTGTGTACTAGAGCAGACTGTATACTCTACCAGACTGTGTACTAGACCAGACTGTGTACAATAACAGACTGTTTACTAGACCAGACTGTGTACTATACCCGACTGTATATTTTACCAGACTGTGTACTAGACCAGACTGTATACTAGACCAGACTGTATACTCGACCAGACTGTATACTCGACCAGACTGTATACTCGACCAGACTGTATACTCGACCAGACTGTATATTAGACTAGACTGTGTACTAGACCAGACTGTGTACTATACCAGACTGTGTACTATACCAGACTATATACTAGACCAGACTGTATATTCTACCAGACTGTATACCAGACCAGACTGTGTACTATACCAGACTGTGTACTATACCAGACTGTGTACTAGACTTGACTGTATACTCGACCAGTCTGTATATTAGACTAGACTGTGTACTATACCAGACTGTGTACTGGGCCAGACTGTGTACTATACCAGACTGTGTACTTTACCAGACTGTGTACTATACCAGACTGTGTACTATACCAGACTGTGTACTATACCAGACTGTGTACTTTACCAGACTGTGTACTATACCAGACTGTGTACTGGGCCAGACTGAAGCCACCAGCCTCAGTCACTCCGCTGTGTGTACAGTACTGTACCATTTTGTATATGTATTTATTAGGGATCCCCATTAGCTGCAGCTTCTCTTCCTGGGGTCCAAACACATCATAGTACCTACGTTACATTTAAAACAAAATATAAAACAGTACATCATATAAAATAACATTCCATATCATGCTCAGCTGGATCTACAGTCTGTTTAGTTTAAAAATAGCAAAGCTTCCAATTAGACAGCAGGTAGGGCCGCTCTTCTCTCTGGGAAAGCCATTAGGAAGGAGGTGTGTGAGAGCCATGCCAGCCCTGTGGTTACAGTATACAGGGAGAGGGAGCAGGATGCCTAATGACTGGTCTGTACTATAGTAATGTGTAGTTTATTGTGGAGCTTAATCTTCAGGCTGAATTCATAAGGTGTCCTATCAGGTTCACATGGAACAGCACTGAGGCAAATCCTTATAAAGACCATGCAGCAGGATGTATGGCTGACAGCAGCTGACATGTAACACCCTGTTTGGCTTGTAAGGCTAGATTGTAACTGCTCCTTTCCTTGTTTTACAGTTTCAGAAAATGCTTTAGTGGAAAAATGCAACACTGTAATGATGTCGCTGTAAATCTAGTGATGACTGGGGGAATGGTGGAGGGAGCGGAGAATGGAGGGAGCGGAGAGTGGACAAAGTGGAGGGTGGAAGGAGTGGAGGGTGGACGGAGTGGAGGTTGGAAGGAGTGGAGGGTGGACGGAGTGGAGGGGGCGGAGGGTGGAGGGAGTGGAGGGTGGAGGGAGTGGAGGGTGGAAGGAGTGGAGGGTGGACGGAGTGGAGGGGGCGGAGGGTGGAGGGAGCGGAGAGTGGACAAAGTAGAGGGTCGAAGGAGTGGAGTGTGGACGGAGTGGAGTGTGGACGGAGTGGAGGGTGGAAGGAGTGGAGGGGGCGGAGGGTGGGGGAGTGGAGGATGGAGGGAGTGGAGGGTGGAGGGAGTGGAGAGTGGAGGGAGTGGAGTGTGGACGGAGTGGAGTGTGGACGGAGTGGAGTGTGGACGGAGGGTGGAGGGAGTGGAGGGTGGAGGGAGTGGAGGGTGGAGGATAGTGGAGGGAAGAGGGAGTGGAGGAAAGAGGGAGTGGAGGGAGTGGAGGGTGGAGGGAGTGGAGGGAAGAGGGAGTGGGGGAAGAGGGAGTGGAGGGAGTGGAGGGTGGGGGAGTGCAGGGTAGAGGGAGCGGAGGGTAGAGGGAGTGGAGGGTGGAGGGAGTGGAGAGAAGAGGGAGTGGAGGGAGTGGTGGGTGGAGGGAGTGGAGGGAAGAGGGAGTGGAGGGAGTGGAGGGTGGAGGGAGTGGAGGGTGGAGGGAGTGGAGGGAAGAGGGAGTGGAGGGAGTGGAGGGTGGGGGGAGTGGAGGGTAGAGTGAGTGGAGGGTGGAGGGAAGAGGGAGTGGAGGGAGTGGTGGGTGGAGGGAGTGGAGGGAAGAGGGAGTGGAGGGAGTGGAGGGTGGAGGGAGTGGAGGGAAGAGGGAGTGGAGGGAGTGGAGGGTGGAGGGAGTGGAGGGTGGAGGGAAGAGGGAGTGGAGGGAGTGGTGGGTGGAGGGAGTGGAGGGAAGAGGGAGTGGAGGGAGTGGAGGGTGGAGGGAGTGGAGGGTGGAGGAGTGGAGGGAAGAGGGAGTGGAGGGAGTGGAGGGAAGAGGGAGGGAAGAGGGAGTGGAGGGTGGAGGGTGGAGGCGGTGGGGGTGGAGGGAAGAGGGAGTGGAGGGAGTAGAGGGAAGAGGGAGTGGAGCGAAGAGGGAGTGGAGGGTGGAGGGGGTGGAGGGAAGAGGGAGTGGAGGGAGTGGAGGGAAGAGGGAGTGGGGGAGTGGAGGGTGGAGGGGGTGGAGGGAAGAGGGGGTGGAGGGGTGGGTGTGGAGGGAAGAGGGAGTGGAGGGTGGAGGGTGGAGGGGGTGGGGGTTGGGGTGGAGGGAAGAGGGAGTGGAGGGAAGAGGGAGTGGAGGGTGGAGGGGGTGGAGGGAAGAGGGAGTGGAGGGAGTGGAGGGAAGAGGGAGTGGAGGGAGTGGAGGGTGGAGGGGGTGGAGGGAAGAGGGGGTGGAGGGAAGAGGGAGTGGAGGGAGTGGAGGGTGGAGGGGGTCATGACCAAAACCTCCTGCCACCTGAACAGTTTCTTCCCCCTTGCTGTGACCATTACCAAAAGGCCATCTGGCCCACATAGAGACTAAAGGACTATGCACTCTATGCTGTACACAGCATCAACACATCTCTGAACTGTTCACAAATTAACTGCACTATACTGCATCATACTCTGTCCATCTCTTTGCATTTAGATATATTCATACTAATACTGTAAATGTGTACATCCACCGTATATCCACTGAACATTTGCATATCTTCCCATTCTCTTATAGCTCTATGCTCACTACTAGTTGTATATCATGTATGTAAGCTTTGTTTAAATGCCGTTGTCTGTATTTTATCAATAGCAGCCCCAATTCACCAAGTACAATTCTGAGAACGTTTAAATGTACTTGGTGAATAAAGGTGATTCTGAAGTTATCGTTACTTATTGTCATTTACATTTACATTTAAGTCATTTAGCAGACGCTCTTATCCAGAGCGACTTACAAATTGGTGCATTCACCTTATGACATCCAGTGGGACAGTCACTTAACAATAGTGCATCTAAAACTTAGGGGGGGTGGGGTGAGAGGGATTACTTAACCTATCCTAGGTATTCCTTAAAGAGATGGGGTTTCAGGTGTCTCCGGAAGGTGGTGATTGACTCCGCTGTCCTGGCGTCGTGAGGGAGTTTGTTCCACCATTGGGGGGCCAGGGCAGCGAACAGTTTTGACTGGGCTGAGCGGGAGCTGTACTTCCTCAGTGGTAGGGAGGCGAGCAGGCCAGAGGTGGATGAACGCAGTGCCCTTGTTTGGGTGTAGGGCCTGATCAGAGCCTGGAGGTACTGAGGTGCCGTTCCCCTCACAGCTCCGTAGGCAAGCACCATGGTCTTGTAGCGGATGCGAGCTTCAACTGGAAGCCAGTGGAGAGAACGGAGGAGCGGGGTGACGTGAGAGAACTTGGGAAGGTTGAACACCAGACGGGCTGCGGCGTTCTGGATGAGTTGAAGGGGTTTATTGTGTATTTATTCCTTGTGTTATTCTATTCTATTTTCTGCATAGTTGAGAACGGGCTGGAAGTAACAATTTGACTGTCTGTCTACACCTGTTGTTTATGAAGCATGTGACAAATAGCTTTTCTTTTGTTGTTTCTTTTGAGAGGGGACCACCAGGACGGCTTCCCAAAACCTCAGCTGTCACAAAGGAGGGATTCAAAAACACTGAAAGTGAGAGAGAGGGAAAGGGAGAAGAAATGGAGCGGGAGAGTGAGGGGGAGAGGGAGAGAGGGAGAGAGAGAGCGAGAGAATAGAGGGAAAGAAAGGTTTGTGGAGAGAGTGAGGTATAAACAAGGCAGTCAGTGGAGGAGTGGGGCAGAGTGATTCAGAGTTCAGTGGGTACATGCCACACACCAGTCACATTCCCCAGCTTGGCAGCCATGCGTGTTATATCTGTGTTGACAGACATGGTGAGGTGGTAAAAGACAGAGAGAGACAGGAGACGCTGCTCGAGAGGGCGTGACCTATAATGGCGAGGTTTGACCCCAGTAGAACTTCTCACCCCTCTGAACCCTGTCTATTATCTGACCCCTGTATCAACATTTCTGGTCTGGAATAGATTGAAATGTTCCTGAGGTCAACAACACAAAACCCCAGCATTAAAAGGTCTGAAATGATCAACATTGTCTTGTCCAAGTGAGGATTAATGTCAATTTATAAAAGTCCATAATGTCACCAGACTGAACAATACCGAATTGCTGGATCTGAAAGTCTAACAGTGATGTTAACCTAATTGCACCCTTATCGCCATATACTGCACTGTAGCTTTCCATATCCTTAATTGGAGAGGAATCTAAAAGCCTCTCTGTGCCATGAATCTTAACAGTGTCTGGTAGTTGCTCTTCAATGCAATCACTTTCATTTATTCAATAAACAAACAACGTTCTCCACTGGGTCCTCCATAACTCAGTCTCTCTAAGCTGTTGATGTTTCCCATGGCAGAGGAAAGAGGAGAAATCTAAAACTATTCATATGTTTACTTAACCTGCAGACCCTTGTTTCATACCTTGATTGATCGAGTCATGGAGCAATTATGTGATTCCAGCGGAGGGACATTTCAGAACCACGTAAACAAGCCATTACATCTGAGCCTTTCCTTCCTCTGTACGATCCAAAACAAATATAGGTGTAGTTAGCGTTCTCCCCTCCCCTCACCGCAGACCCATATCCTGTTGGTCGTCCTGCCACTGCCGCGTAGGTACGTGTGTTGGGTTGCCCCTGGTCGTCAGCCTGTTTTTGGTTCATAACGACCTCCAGGACGACCTCTGGTGACCTCTGTAATGGGCAGGGCCGTGGGGGCTGTGGAGAACAGGCCCAGCCATCAGGTCTGCTTAATGGCAGGGTGGATGGAGAACAGAGGAAGGAAGGAAGGAAGTAGCAAATCTGAGAGAGTAGATGCTTCCCATGTGTCCGTGGCCCTGAGTGTCTTGATCATGACATGGCCTCGACTGCAATACAAACACCAAATAAAGCAATATTTTACTCTACTGCCATGACAAATAAGAGAATCCCAGAGATGATAAAACAAGATCTTATCTGAAGGAAGGGATCTGTCACAAAGATCAGAATTTGAGTTTTGGAATTGAACCTGCCTCTGGTCTAGTAATTTATACTGAACAAAAGTAGAATTGCAACATATAAAGTGTTAGTTCCATGTTTCATGAGCTGAAATAAAAAATCCCAGAAATGTTCCATATGCACAAAAAGCTTATTTCTCTCAAATATTGTGCACAAATGTGGTTACATCCCTGTTAGTGAGCTGTTCTACTTGGCCAAGATAATCCATCCCCCTGACAGGTGTGACATCAAATCAAATCAAATCAAACCAAATCAAATTGTATTTGTCACATACACATAGTTAGCAGATGTTAATGCGAGTGTAGTGAAATGCTTGTGCTTCTAGTTCCGACAATGCAGTGATAACCAACAAGTAATCTAACTAACAATTCCAAAACTACTGTCTTATACACAGTGTAAGGGGTTAAAGAATATGTACATAAGGATATATGAATGAGTGATGGTACAGAGCAGCATACAGTAGATGGTATCGAGTACAGTATATACATATGAGATGAGTATGTAGACAAAGTAAACAAAGTGGCATAGTTAAAGTTGCTAGTGATGCATGTATTACATAAGGATGCAGTCGATGATGTAGAGTACAGTATATACGTATGCATATGAGATGAATAATGTAGGGTAAGTAACATTATATAAGGTAGCATTGTTTAAAGTGGCTAGTGATATATTTACATCATTTCCCATCAATTCCCATTATTAGAGTGGCTGGAGTTGGGTCAGTGTCAATGACAGTGTGTTGGCAGCAGCCACTCAATGTTAGTGGTGGCTGTTTAACAGTCTGATGGCCTTGAGATAGAAGCTGTTTTTCAGTCTCTCGGTCCCGGCTTTGATGCACCTGTACTGACCTCGCCTTCTGGATGATAGCGGGGTGAACAGGCAGTGGCTCGGGTGGTTGATGTCCTTGATGATCTTTATGGCCTTCCTGTAACATCGGGTGGTGTAGGTGTCCTGGCGGGCAGGTAGTTTGCCCCCAGTGATGCGTTGTGCAGACCTCACTACCCTCTGGAGAGCTTTACGGTTGAGGGCGGAGCAGTTGCCGTACCAGGCGGTGATACAGCCCGCCAGGATGCTCTCGATTGTGCATCTGTAGAAGTTTGTGAGTGCTTTTGGTGACAAGCCGAATTTCTTCAGCCTCCTGAGGTTGAAGAGGCGCTGCTGCGCCTTCTTCACGACGCTGTCAGTGTGAGTGGACCAATTCAGATTGTCTGTGATGTGTATGCCGAGGAACGTAAAACTTGCTACCCTCTCCACTACTGTTCCATCGATGTGGATAGGGGGGTGTTACCTCTGCTGTTTCCTGAAGACCACAATCATCTCCTTAGTTTTGTTGACGTTGAGTGTGAGGTTATTTTCCTGACACCACACTCCGAGGGCCCTCACCTCCTCCCTGTAGGCCGTCTCGTCGTTGTTGGTAATCAAGCCTACCACTGTTGTGTCGTCCGCAAACTTGATGATTGAGTTGGAGCCGTGCGTGGCTATGCAGTCGTGGGTGAACGTGTTGAGGATCAGCGGGGAGGAGATGTTGTTGCCTACCCTCACCACCTGGGGCGGCCCGTCAGGAAGTCCAGTACCCAGTTGCACAGGGCGGGGTCGAGACCCAGGGTCTCGAGCTTGATGACGAGCTTGGAGGGTACTATGGTGTTGAATGCCGAGCTGTAGTCGATGAACAGCATTCTCACATAGGTATTCCTCTTGTCCAGGTGGGTTAGGGCAGTGTGCAGTGTGGTTGAGATTGCATCGTCTGTGGACCTATTTGGGCGGTAAGCAAATTGGAGTGGGTCTAGGGTGTCAGGTAGGGTGGAGGTGATATGGTCCTTGACTAGTCTCTCAAAGCACTTCATGATGACGGAAGTGAGTGCTACGGGGCGGTAGTCGTTTAGCTCAGTTACCTTAGCTTTCTTGGGAACAGGAACAATCGTGGCCCTCTTGAAGCATGTGGGAATAGCAGACTGGTATAGGGATTGATTGAATATGTCTGTAAACACACCGACCAGCTGGTCTGCGCATGCTCTGAGGGCGCGGCTCGGCTGCAGTGAAGGAGAGCATGATCATTACACAGGTGCGCCTTGTAGTGGGGACCTTAAAAGGCCATTCTAAAATGTGCAGTTTTGTCACACAACACAATGCCAAAGATTTCTCAAGTTTTGAGGAAGAGTGCAATGACAACCATATCAACTTGTTCTACATCCTAATGACAACCATATCAACTTGTTCTACATCCTAATCTAATGACAACCATATCAACTTGTTCTACATCCTAATCTAATGACAACCATATCAACTTTTCTACATCCTAATCTAATGACAACCATATCAACTTGTTCTACATCCTAATCTAATGACAACCATATCAACTTGTTCTGACAACATCCTTGTTCTAATCTAATGACAACCATATCAACTTGTTCTACATCCTAATCTAATGACAACCATATCAACTTGTTCTACATCCTAATCTAATGACAACCATATCAACTTGTTCTACATCCTAATCTAATGACAACCATATCAACTTGTTCTACATCCTAATGACAACCATATCAACTTGTTCTACATCCTAATCTAATGACAACCATATCAACTTGTTCTACATCCTAATCTAATGACAACCATATCAACTTGTTCTACATCCTAATCTAATGACAACCATATCAACTTGTTCTACATCCTAATGACAACCATATCAACTTGTTCTACATCCTAATCTAATGACAACCATATCAACTTGTTCTACATCCTAATGACAACCATATCAACTTGTTCTACATCCTAATCTAATGACAACCATATCAACTTGTTCTACATCCTAATCTAATGACAACCATATCAACTTGTTCTAACTAATGTTCAACCATATCAACTTGTTCTACATCCTAATGACAACCATATCAACTTGTTCTACATCCTAATGACAACCATATCAACTTGTTCTACATCCTAATCTAATGACAACCATATCAACTTGTTCTACATCCTAATGACAACCATATCAACTTGTTCTACATCCTAATCTAATGACAACCTAATATCAACTTGTTCTACATCCTAATGACAACCATATCAACTTGTTCTACATCAACTTGTTCTAATCTAATGACAACCATATCAACTTGTTCTACATCCTAATCTAATGACAACCATATCAACTTGTTCTACATCCTAATCTAATGACAACCATATCAACTTGTTCTACATCCTAATCTAATGACAACCATATCAACTTGTTCTACATCCTAATCTAATGACAACCATATCAACTTGTTCTACATCCTAATCTAATGACAACCATATCAACTTGTTCTACATCCTAATCTAATGACAACCATATCAACTTGTTCTACATCCTAATCTAATGTTCTACATCCTAATCTAATGTTCTACAACCATATCAACTTGTTCTACATCCTAACAACCATATCAACTTGTTCTACATCCTAATCTAATGACAACCATATCAATCTACATCTAATGACAACCATATCAACTTGTTCTACATCCTAATCTAATGACAACCATATCAACTTGTTCTACATCCTAATCTAATGACAACCATATCAACTTGTTCTACATCCTAATCTAATGACAACCATATCAACTTGTTCTACATCCTAATCTAATGACAACCATATCAACTTGTTCTACATCCTAATCTAATGACAACCATATCAACTGTTGTACATCTAATGACAACCATCAACTTGTTCTAATCTAATGACAACCATATCAACTTGTTCTACATCCTAATCTAATGACAACCATATCAACTTGTTCTACATCCTAATCTAATGACAACCATATCAACTTGTTCTACATCCTAATCTAATGACAACCATATCAACTTGTTCTACATCCTAATCTAATGACAACCATATCAACTTGTTCTACATCCTAATCTAATGACAACCATATCAACTTGTTCTACATCCTAATCTAATGACAACCATATCAACTTGTTCTACATGTTCTACATACCTAATCTAATGACAACCATATCAACTTGTTCTACATCCTAATGACAACCATATCAACTTGTTCTACCATATCAACTTGTTCCTAATGACAACCATATCAACTTGTTCTACATCCTAATCTAATGACAACCATATCAACTTGTTCTACATCCTAATCTAATGACAACCATATCAACTTGTTCTACATCCTAATCTAATGACAACCATATCAACTTGTTCTACATCCTAATCTAATGACAACCATATCAACTTGTTCTACATCTGACAACCATATCAATCCTAATCTAATGACAACCATATCAACTTGTTCTACATCCTAATCTAATGACAACCATATCAACTTGTTCTACATCCTAATCTAATGACAACCATATCAACTTGTTCTACATCCTAATGACAACCATATCAACTTGTTCTACATCCTAATCTAATGACAACCATATCAACTTGTTCTACATCCTAATGACAACCATATCAACTTGTTCTACATCCTAATCTAATGACAACCATATCAACTTGTTCTACATCCTAATGACAACCATATCAACTTGTTCTACATCCTAATCTAATGACAACCATATCAACTTGTTCTACATCCTAATCTAATGACAACCATATCAACTTGTTCTACATCCTAATCTAATGACAACCATATCAACTTGTTCTACATCCTAATCTAATGACAACCATATCAACTTGTTCTACATCCTAATGACAACCATATCAACTTGTTCTACATCCTAATCTAATGACAACCATATCAACTTGTTCTACATCCTAATCTAATGACAACCATATCAACTTGTTCTACATCCTAATGACAACCATATCAACTTGTTCTACATCCTAATGACAACCATATCAACTTGTTCTACATCTAATGACAACCATATCAACTTGTTCTACATCCTAATCTAATGACAACCATATCAACTTGTTCTACATCCTAATCTAATGACAACCATATCAACTTGTTCTACATCCTAATCTAATGACAACCATATCAACTTGTTCTACATCCTAATCTAATGACAACCATATCAACTTGTTCTACATCCTAATCTAATGACAACCATATCAACTTGTTCTACATCCTAATCTAATGACAACCATATCAACTTGTTCTACATGTTAATGACAACCATATCTGTTCTACATCCTAATCTAATGACAACCATATCAACTTGTTCTACATCCTAATGACAACCATATCAACTTGTTCTACATCCTAATGACAACCATATCAACTTGTTCTACATCCTAATGACAACCATATCAACTTGTTCTACATCCTAATCTAATGACAACCATATCAACTTGTTCTACATCCTAATCTAATGACAACCATATCAACTTGTTCTACATCCTAATCTAATGACAACCATATCAACTTGTTCTACATCCTAATCTAATGACAACCATATCAACTTGTTCTACATCCTAATCTAATGACAACCATATCAACTTGTTCTACATCCTAATCTAATGACAACCATATCAACTTGTTCTACATCCTAATCTAATGACAACCATATCAACTTGTTCTACATCCTAATCTAATGACAACCATATCAACTTGTTCTACATCCTAATGACAACCATATCAACTTGTTCTACATCCTAATCTAATGACAACCATATCAACTTGTTCTACATCCTAATGACAACCATATCAACTTGTTCTGACAACATATCAACTTGTTCTAATCTAATGACAACCATATCAACTTGTTCTACATCCTAATCTAATGACAACCATATCAACTTGTTCTACATCCTAATCTAATGACAACCATATCAACTTGTTCTACATCCTAATGACAACCATATCAACTTGTTCTACATCCTAATCTAATGACAACCATATCAACTTGTTCTACATCCTAATCTAATGACAACCATATCAACTTGTTCTACATCCTAATCTAATGACAACCATATCAACTTGTTCTACATCCTAATGACAACCATATCAACTTGTTCTACATCCTAATCTAATGACAACCATATCAACTTGTTCTACATCCTAATCTAATGACAACCATATCAACTTGTTCTACATCTAATCTAATGACAACCATATCAACTTGTTCTGACAACATCCTAATCTAATGACAACCATATCAACTTGTTCTACATCCTAATCTAATGACAACCATATCAACTTGTTCTACATCCTAATCTAATGACAACCATATCAACTTGTTCTACATCCTAATCTAATGACAACCATATCAACTTGTTCTACATCCTAATCTAATGACAACCATATCAACTTGTTCTACATCCATCCTAATCTAATGACAACCATATCAACTTGTTCTACATCCTAATCTAATGACAACCATATCAACTTGTTCTACATCCTAATCTAATGACAACCATATCAACTTGTTCTACATCCTAATCTAATGACAACCATATCAACTTGTTCTACATCCTAATCTAATGACAACCATATCAACTTGTTCTACATCCTAATCTAATGACAACCATATCAACTTGTTCTACATCCTAATCTAATGACAACCATATCAACTTGTTCTACATCCTAATCTAATGACAACCATATCAACTTGTTCTACATCCTAATCTAATGACAACCATATCAACTTGTTCTACATCCTAATCTAATGACAACCATATCAACTTGTTCTACATCCTAATGACAACCATATCAACTTGTTCTACATCCTAATCTAATGACAACCATATCAACTTGTTCTACATCCTAATCTAATGACAACCATATCAACTTGTTCTACATCCTAATCTAATGACAACCATATCAACTTGTTCTACATCCTAATGACAACCATATCAACTTGTTCTACATCCTAATCTAATGACAACCATATCAACTTGTTCTACATCCTAATCTAATGACAACCATATCAACTTGTTCTACATCCTAATCTAATGACAACCATATCAACTTGTTCTACATCCTAATCTAATGACAACCATATCAACTTGTTCTACATCCTAATCTAATGACAACCATATCAACTTGTTCTACATCCTAATCTAATGACAACCATATCAACTTGTTCTACATCCTAATGACAACCTCAAATGACAACCATATCAACTTGTTCTACATCCTAATCTAATGACAACCATATCAACTTGTACATCTACATCCTAATGACAACCATATCAACTTGTTCTACATCCTAATCTAATGACAACCATATCAACTTGTTCTACATCCTAATGACAACCATATCAACTTGTTCTACATCCTAATCTAATGACAACCATATCAACTTGTTCTACATCCTAATCTAATGACAACCATATCAACTTGTTCTACATGACAACCATATCAAATCTAATGACAACCATATCAACTTGTTCTACATCCTAATCTAATGACAACCATATCAACTTGTTCTACATCTAATCTAATGACAACCATATCAACTTGTTCTACATCCTAATGACAACCATATCAACTTGTTCTACATCCTAATCTAATGACAACCATATCAACTTGTTCTACATCCTAATGACAACCATATCAACTTGTTCTACATCCTAATCTAATGACAACCATATCAACTTGTTCTACATCCTAATCTAATGACAACCATATCAACTTGTTCTACATCCTAATCTAATGACAACCATATCAACTTGTTCTACATCCTAATCTAATGACAACCATATCAACTTGTTCTATATCCTAGTGACAACCATATCAACTTGTTCTACATAACTAATGACAACCATATCAACTTGTTCTACATAATCTAATGACAACCAATCAACTTGGATCCTAAGCGGCCACAATGACAACCATATCAACTTGTTCTACATCTAATCTAATGACAACCATATCAACTTGTTCTACATCTAATCTAATGACAACCATATCAACTTGTTCTACACATCTAATGACAACCATATCAACTTGTTCTACATCTAATCTAATGACAACCATATCAACTTGTTCTACATCCTAATGACAACCATATCAACTTGTTCTACACTAATCTAATGACCTAATGACAACCATATCAACTTGTTCTACATCTAATCTAATGACAACCATATCAACTTGTTCTACATCCTAATGACAACCATATCAACTTGTTCTACATCCTAATGACAACCATATCAACTTGTTCTACATCATCTAATGACAACCATATCAACTTGTTCTACATCTAATCTAATGACAACCATATCAACTTGTTCTACATCCTAATCTAAATGACAACCATATCAACTTGTTCTACATCCTAATGACAACCATATCAACTTGTTCTACATCCTAATCTAATGACAACCATATCAACTTGTTCTACATCCTAATGACAACCATATCAAACTAAGATGACAACCATTCTAATGACAACCAAATAACTTGTTCTACACCTAATGACAACCATATCAACTTGTTCTACATCCTAACTAATGACAACCATATCAACTTGTTCTACATCCTAATCTAATGACAACCATATCAACTTGTTCTACATCCTAATGACAACCATATCAACTTGTTCTAATGTACCATATCAACACTCATCTAATGACAACCATATCAACTTGTTCTATCTAATGACAACCATATCAACTTGTTCTACATCCTAATCTAATGACAACCATATCAACTTGTTCTACATCTACATCCTAATCGACAACCATCAACTTGTTCTACATCCGATGACAACCATATCAACTTGTTCTACATCCTAATCTAATCCTCAACTTGTTCTACATCCTAATGACAACCATATCAACTTGTTCTACAAAAATGACAACCATATCAACTTGTTCTACATCCTAATGACAACCATATCAACTTGTTCTACAGAACTAATGACAACCATATCAACTTGTTCTACATCCTAAGGGCTAATGACAACCATATCAACTTGTTCTACATCCTAATGACAACCATATCAACTTGTTCTACACATGACAACCTCAAGACCCATCAATGACAACCATATCAACTTGTTCTACATCCTAATGACAACCATATCAACTTGTTCTACACTAATCTAATGACAACCATATCAACTTGTTCTACAGTCTGACAACCAATCAACTTCTAATGACAACCATATCAACTTGTTCTACATCCTAATCTAATGACAACCATATCAACTTGTTCTACATCCTAATCTAATGACAACCATATCAACTTGTTCTACATCCTAATGACAACCATATCAACTTGTTCTACATCTAACTAATGACAACCATATCAACTTGTTCTACACCTAATGACAACCATATCAACTTGTTCTACATCCTAATCTAATGACAACCATATCAACTTGTTCTACATCCTAACAGACAACCATATCAACTTGTTGGACAATCTAATGACAACCATATCAACTTGTTCTACATCCTATCTAATGACAACCATATCAACTTGTTCTACATCCTAATCTAATGACAACCATATCAACTTGTTCTACATCCTAATGACTAATGACAACCTATCAACTTGTTCTACATCCTAATGACAACCATATCAACTTGTTCTACCCTAACTGACAACCATATCAACTTGTTCGCATCCTAATGAACCATATCAACCCTAATGACAACCATATCAACTTGTTCTACATCCTAATCTAATGACAACCATATCAACTTGTTCACATCGGGATAATGACAACCATATCAACTTGTTCTACATCCTAATGACAACCATATCAACTTGTTCTACATCCTAATAATGACAACCATATCAACTTGTTCTACACAAAACAACCTAATCTAATGACAACCATATCAACTTGTTCTACATCCTAATGACAACCATATCAACTTGTTCTACATCTAATGACAACCATATCAACTTGTTCTACATCCTAATGACAACCATATCAACTTGTTCTACATCCTGACAACCATATCAACTTGTTCTACATCCTAATCTAATGACAACCATATCAACTTGTTCTACATCTAATCTAATGACAACCATATCAACTTGTTCTACATCCCTAATGACAACCATATCAACTTGTTCTACATCCTAATGACAACCATATCAACTTGTTCTACATCTAATCTAATGACAACCATAAACTTGTTCAACTTGTTCTACACTAATCTAATGACAACCATATCAACTTGTTCTACATCCTAATCTAATGACAACCATATCAACTTGTTCTACATCCTCTAATGACAACCATATCAACTTGTCTTCTACATCCTAATCTAATGACAACCATATCAACTTGTTCTACATCCTAATGACAACCATATCAACTTGTTCTACATCTAATCTAATGACAACCATACTTGTTCTACATCCTAATCTAATGACAACCATATCAACTTGTTCTACATATAATCAACTTGTTCTACATCCTAATTAATGACAACCATATCAACTTGATCAACCAAAAGCTACCCTATCAACTTGTTCTACACCATCTGACAAAATCAACGTACAACATGACAACCATATCAACTTGTTCTACATCCTAATGATCAACTTGTTCTACATCCTAATCTAATGACAACCATATCAACTTGTTCTACATCCTAATGACAACCATATCAACTTGCCGATAGAAATGACAACCTGACAAATATCAACTTGTTCTATCCTCGATCCTAATCTAATGACAACCAATCAACTTGTTCTACATCCATGACAACCATATCAACTTGTTCTACATCCATCTAATGACAACCATATCAACTTGTTCTACATCCTAATCTAATGACAACCATATCAACTTGGAACCTAAGACAACCATATCAACTTGTTCTAGGAGACTAATGACAACCATATCAACTTGTTCTACATCCTTCTCATATCAACTTGTTCTACATCCTATCTAATGACAACCATATCTCTACAAAAGACGCTTGTTCTACATCCTAATGACAACCATATCAACTTGTTCTACATGAACATGACAACCATATCAACTTGTTCTACATCCTAATCTAAGACAACCATATCAACTTGTTCTACATAATCTAATGTCAAATATCAACTTGACAAAAACAAAAATCAGCACTTGTCTCTCAGAACATCATTAACTAATGCCTGAAACCATATCAACTTGTTCTACATCCTAATTAATGACAAACCATATCTAAGAACCCTTGTTCTACATCAAAATGACAACCATATCAACTTGTTCTACATCCTAATGACAACCATATCAACTTGTTCTACATCTAATGACAACCATATCAACTTGTTCTACATCCTCGACAACCATATCATAATGACAACCATATCAACTTGTTCTACATCCTAATGACAACCATATCAACTTGTTCTACATCCTAATGACAACCATATCAACTTGTTCTACATCCTGCTAATGACAACCATATCAAGGCTGATCTACATCCTAATGACAACCATATCAACTTGATTCTAACCTACATTAATGTCATTCAAGTTCTACATCCTAATCGACAACCATATCAACTTGTTCTAGGGCGCTAATGACAACCATATCAACTTGTTCTACATCCTAATCTAATGACAACCATATCAACTTGTTCCCCATCCGGATCTAATGACAACTTGTTCCATATCAACTACTTGTTCTACATCCTAATCTAATGACAACCATATCAACTTGTTCTAATCCTAATCTAATGACAACCATATCAACTTGTTCTACATCCTAATCTAATGACAACCATATCAACTTGTTCTACATCTAATGACAACCATATCAACTTGTTCTACATCCTAATCTAATGACAACCATATCAACTTGTTCTACATCCTAATCTAATGACAACCATATCAACTTGTTCTACATCCTAACTGACAACCATATCAACTTGTTCTACATCTAATGACAACCATCCTCAACTTGTTCACTCCTGTAATGACAACCATATCAACTTGTTCCATCCTAATGACAACCATATCAACTTGAGATGACAACCATATCAACTTGTTCTACATCCTAGAAACGGGAGGGATGGCACATCCATTAAACACTTCACTAATGACAACCATATCAACTTGTTCTACAGGATAGACAACCATATCAACTTGTTCTAATTACTAGACCAATTAATAGACAACCATTATGACATACTAAGCCAGGGATGACCCAAAACAACATCTAATGACAACCATATCAACTTGTTCTACATCCTAATGACAACCATATCAACTTGTTCTACATCCTAATCTAATGACAACCATATAGTCTCAACTTGTTCTACATCCTAATGATACTGTGAGAGTTACAAATGACAACCATATCAACTTGTTCTACATCCTAATTTGACAACCATATCAACTTGGGAAGATGACAACCATATCAACTTGTTCATCTAAGGCAAATCTAATGACAACCATATCAACTTGTCTTCGGTTCTACATCCTAATCTAATGACAACCATATCAACTTGTTCTACATCCTAATGACAACCATATCAACTTGTTCTTCTAATCTAATGACAACCATATCAACCCTCAGCCCCAGACATCCAATCAAGGCAACCATATCAACTTGTTCTACATCCTAATCTAGATGGATCAACTTGACATCCTAATATATCAACTTGATCTAATGACAACCATATCAACTGACATCCTAAGTAGCGCTACCATCCTAAGCCCTCCGCATCCTACTGATGACAACCATATCAACTTGTTCTACATCCTCTTACTGGACATCCTAATTGACAACAAAATGTCCAGCAACTCTTGTTCTAATCTAATGACAACCATATCAACTTGTTGGTGATCCTACATCTAATGACAACCATATCAACTTGTTCTACATCCTAATGACAACCATATCAACTGTTCTACATCCTAATGGCATATCAACTTGTTCTACAAAGCTAATGACAACCATATCAACTTGTTCTACATCCTAAGCTAAGGGACAACCATATCAACTTGATTCTAGCATCTCTAATGACAACCATATCAACTTGTTCTACATCCTAATGACAACCATATCTACTTGTATCTTGTTCTACATCTAATGCTAATGACAACCAATCAACTTGTTCTACATCTGATATCAACCTCCCTAATGACAACCATATCAACTTGTTCTACATCTAATCTAATGACAACCATATCAACTTGTTCTACATCCCTAATCCATATCAACTTGTTCTACATCCTAATCAGACAACCATATCAACTTGTTCTACATCCTAATCTAATGACAACCATCAACTTGTTCTACAGTCTAATGACAACTCAATGTTCTACATCCTAATTAATGACAACCATATCAACTTGTTCTACAGGAATCTAATGACAACCATATCAACTTGTTCTACATCCTAACCAAAAACATATCAACTTGTTCAAAATGACAACCATATCAACTTGTTCTACATCTAATGACAACCATATCAACTTGTTCTACATCCTAATCTAAGACAACCATATGCCTCCCAGATAAGCTTGTTCCCCATTCTCGACAACCATATCAACTTGTTCTACATCCTAATGAAAACCATATCAACTTGTTCTACATCCTAATCTAATGACAACCATATCAACTTGTTCTACATCTAATCTAATGACAACCATATCAACTTGTTCTGGAGATGACAACCATATCAACTTGTTCTACACTAATGACAACCATATCAACTTGTTCTACATCCTAATGGGCAACCATATCAACTTGTTCTACATCTAATCTAATGACAACCATATCAACTTGTTCTACAGGCTAATGACAACCATATCAACTTGTTCTACATCCTAATGACAACCATATCAACTTGTTCTACATCCTAATGACAACCATATCAACTTGTTCTACATCCTAATGACAACCATATCAACTTGTTCTACAGCTAATGACAACCATATCAACTTGCTCGTGTCTGACAACCATATCAACTTGATCTCATCCTAATGGCAGTACATCCTAACTTGTTCTATCAACATCTAATGACAACCATATCAACTTGGTCCATCCTAATGACAACCATATCAACTTCTACATCCAGGTAATGACAACCATATCAACTTGTTCTACATCCTAACAATGAAATGACAACCATATCAACTTGTTCTACATCCTAATGTTGACAACCATATCAACTTGTTCTACATCCTAATCTAAGACAACCATATCAACTTGTTCTACATTCTAATGACAAATATCAACTTGAGAATGACAACCATATCAACTTGTTCTACATCCTAATCTAATGACAACATATCAACTTGTTCTAATCTAATGACAACCATATCAACTTGTTCTACACCTGCCTAATCGACAACCATATCAGCGTCTGATGAAGGCACAAAACCGACATGACAGTTCTACATGATACACAATCACGGCAAAATATCAACTTGTTCTACATCCTAATGACAACCATATCAACTTGTTCTACATCACTAATGACAACCATATCAACTTGTTCTACATGAATGACAACCATATCAACTTGTTCTACATCCTAATGACAACCATATCAACTTGGATCATCTAATGACAAGGATATCAACTTGTTCTACATCTAAATGGGGAAAGGATGACAACCATATCAACTTGTTCTGTGGGAAGACTAAATGTTCTACATCCTGATTGACAACCATATCAACTTGTTCTACATCCATCTGACAACCATATCAACTTGTTCTACATCCTATCTAATGACAACCATATCAACTTGTTCTACAGGGAGGGGGAGACAACCATATCAACTTGTTCTACATCCTAAAATGACAACCATATCAACTTGTTCAGACAAATACATCCTAATCTAATGACAACCATATCAACTTGTTCTACAAGACATGACAACCATATCAATGACAAACATGACAACCATATCAACTTGTTCTACATCCTAATCTAATGACAACCATATCAACTTGTTCTTCACCATATCCTAATCTAATGACAACCATATCAACTTGTTCTACATCCTAATCTAATGACAACCATATCAACTTGTTCTACATCCTAATCTAATGACAACCATATCAACTTGTTCTACATCCTAATCTAATGACAACCATATCAACTTGTTCTACATCCTAATCTAATGACAACCATATCAACTTGTTCTACATCCTACATCTAATGACAACCATATCAACTTGACATGACAACCATATCAACTTGTTCTACATCTAATCTAATGACAACCATATCAACTTGTTCTACATCCTAATCTAATGACAACCATATCAACTTGTTCTACATCCTAATCTAATGACAACCATATCAACTTGTTCTACATCCTAATCTAATGACAACCATATCAACTTGTTCTGACAACATCAACTTGTTCTAATCTAATGACAACCATATCAACTTGTTCTACATCCTAATCTAATGACAACCATATCAACTTGTTCTACATCCTAATCTAATGACAACCATATCAACTTGTTCTACATCCTAATCTAATGACAACCATATCAACTTGTTCTACATCCTAATCTAATGACAACCATATCAACTTGTTCTACATCCTAATGACAACCATATCAACTTGTTCACACCAATCTAATTCTACACTAATCATATCAACTTGTTCTACATCCTAATGACAACCATATCAACTTGTTATCAACTTGTTCTACATCTAATCTAATGACAACCATATCAACTTGTTCTACATCTAATCTAATGACAACCATATCAACTTGTTCTACATCTAATCTAATGACAACCATATCAACTTGTTCTACATCCTAATCTAATGACAACCATATCAACTTGTTCTACACTAATGACAACCATATCAACTTGTTCTACATCTAATGACAACCATATCAACTTGTTCTACATCCTAATCTAATGACAACCATATCAACTTGTTCTACATCAACTTGTTCTAATCTAATGACAACCATATCAACTTGTTCTACATCCTAATGACAACCATATCAACTTGTTCTACATCCTAATCTAATGACAACCATATCAACTTGTTCTACATCCTAATGACAACCATATCAACTTGTTCTACATCCTAATCTAATGACAACCATATCAACTTGTTCTACATCCTAATGACAACCATATCAACTTGTTCTACATCCTAATCTAATGACAACCATATCAACTTGTTCTACATCCTAATCTAATGACAACCATATCAACTTGTTCTACATCCTAATCTAATGACAACCATATCAACTTGTTCTACATCTAATCTAATGACAACCATATCAACTTGTTCTACATCCTAATCTAATGACAACCATATCAACTTGTTCTACATCCTAATGACAACCATATCAACTTGTTCTACATCCTAATCTAATGACAACCATATCAACTTGTTCTACATCCTAATGACAACCATATCAACTTGTTCTACATCCTAATCTAATGACAACCATATCAACTTGTCTACATCTAATGACAACCATATCAACTTGTTCTACATCTAATGACAACCATATCAACTTGTTCTACATCCTAATGACAACCATATCAACTTGTTCTACACTAATGACAACCATATCAACTTGTTCTACATCCTAATCTAATGACAACCATATCAACTTGTTCTACATCCTAATCTAATGACAACCATATCAACTTGTTCTACATCTTGTTCTAATCTAATGACAACCATATCAACTTGTTCTACATCCTTCTGACAACCATATCAACTTGTTCTACATCTAATGACAACCATATCAACTTGTTCTACATCCTAATCTAATGACAACCATATCAACTTGTTCTGACAACCATATCAACCTAATCTAATGACAACCATATCATACTTGTTCTACATCCTAATCTAATGACAACCATATCAACTTGTTCTACATCCTAATCTAATGACAACCATATCAACTTGTTCTACATCCTAATCTAATGACAACCATATCAACTTGTTCTACATCTAATCTAATGACAACCATATCAACTTGTTCTACATAATCTAATGACAACCATATCAACTTGTTCTACATCCTAATCTAATGACAACCATATCAACTTGTTCTACATCCTAATCTAATGACAACCATATCAACTTGTTCTACATCCTAATCTAATGACAACCATATCAACTTGTTGACAACCATATCATACATCTAATCTAATGACAACCATATCAACTTGTTCTACATCTAATCTAATGACAACCATATCAACTTGTTCTAATGACAACCATATCAACTTGTTCTACATCCTAATCTAATGACAACCATATCAACTTGTTCTACATCCTAATCTAATGACAACCATATCAACTTGTTCTACATCCTAATGACAACCATATCAACTTGTTCTACATCCTAATCTAATGACAACCATATCAACTTGTTCTACATCCTAATGACAACCATATCAACTTGTTCTACATCCTAATCTAATGACAACCATATCAACTTGTTCTACATCCTAATCTAATGACAACCATATCAACCATATCAACTTGTTCTACATCCTAATGCCAACCATATCAACTTGTTCTACATCCTAATGACAACCATATCAACTTGTTCTACATCCTAATCTAATGACAACCATATCAACTTGTTCTACATCCTAATCTAATGACAACCATATCAACTTGTTCTACATCCTAATCTAATGACAACCATATCAACTTGTTCTACATCCTAATGACAACCATATCAACTTGTTCTACATCCTAATGACAACCATATCAACTTGTTCTACATCCTAATGACAACCATATCAACTTGTTCTACATCCTAATCTAATGACAACCATATCAACTTGTTCTACATCCTAATCTAATGACAACCATATCAACTTGTTCTACATCCTAATGACAACCATATCAACTTGTTCTACATCCTAATCTAATGACAACCATATCAACTTGTTCTACATCCTAATCTTCATATCATACCTAATCTAATGACAACCATATCAACTTGTTCTACATCTAATCTAATGACAACCATATCAACTTGTTCTACATCTAATCTAATGACAACCATATCAACTTGTTCTACATCCTAATCTAATGACAACCATATCAACTTGTTCTACATCCTAATGACAACCTCAATGACAACCATATCAACTTGTTCTACATCCTAATCTAATGACAACCATATCAACTTGTTCTACATCCTAATCTAATGACAACCATATCAACTTGTTCTACATCCTAATCTAATGACAACCATATCAACTTGTTCTACATCTAATCTAATGACAACCATATCAACTTGTTCTACATCTAATCTAATGACAACCATATCAACTTGTTCATATCATCCTAATCTAATGACAACCATATCAACTTGTTCTACATCCTAATCTAATGACAACCATATCAACTTGTTCTATCACTTGTTCCTAATCTAATGACAACCATATCAACTTGTTCTACATCTAATGACAACCATATCAACTTGTTCTACATCTAATGACAACCATATATCAACTTGTTCTACATCCTAATCTAATGACAACCATATCAACTTGTTCTACATCTAATCTAATGACAACCATATCAACTTGTTCTACATCCTAATCTAATGACAACCATATCAACTTGTTCTACATCCTAATGACAACCATATCAACTTGTTCTACATCTAATGACAACCATATCAACTTGTTCTACATCTAATCTAATGACAACCATATCAACTTGTTCTACATCCTAATGACAACCATATCAACTTGTTCTACATCCTAATCTAATGACAACCATATCAACTTGTTCTACATCTAATCTAATGACAACCATATCAACTTGTTCTACATCCTAATGACAACCATATCAACTTGTTCTAATGACAACCATATCAACTTGTTCTACATCCTAATGACAACCATATCAACTTGTTCTACATCTAATCTAATGACAACCATATCAACTTGTTCTACACTAATCTAATGACAACCATATCAACCTAATCTAATGACAACCATATCAACTTGTTCTACATCCTAATGACAACCATATCAACTTGTTCTACATCCTAATCTAATGACAACCATATCAACTTGTTCTACATCCTAATCTAATGACAACCATATCAACTTGTTCTACATCCTAATCTAATGACAACCATATCAACTTGTTCTACATCCTAATCTAATGACAACCATATCAACTTGTTCTACATCTAATCTAATGACAACCATATCAACTTGTTCATATCAATCATCCTAATCTAATGACAACCATATCAACTTGTTCAACATACATCTAATCTAATGACAACCATATCAACTTGTTCTACATCTATCTAATGACAACCATATCAATACATCTAATCTAATGACAACCATATCAACTTGTTCTACATCCTAATCTAATGACAACCATATCAACTTGTTCTACATCTAATCTAATGACAACCATATCAACTTGTTCTAATGACAACCATATCAACTTGTTCTACATCCTAATGACAACCATATCAACTTGTTCTATCATCCTAATCTAATGACAACCATATCAACTTGTTCTACATCCTAATCTAATGACAACCATATCAACTTGTTCTACATCCTAATCTAATGACAACCATATCAACTTGTTCTATCATCCTAATCTAATGACAACCATATCAACTTGTTCTACATCCTAATCTAATGACAACCATATCAACTTGTTCTACATCTAATGACAACCATATCAACTTGTTCTACATCTAATAAATGACAACCATATCAACTTGTTCTACATCCTAATGACAACCATATCAACTTGTTCTACATCTAATCTAATGACAACCATATCAACTTGTTCTACATCTAATCTAATGACAACCATATCAACTTGTTCTACATCCTAATCTAATGACAACCATATCAACTTGTTCTACATCCTAATCTAATGACAACCATATCAACTTGTTCTACATCCTAATGACAACCATATCAATGTTCTACACTAATGACAACCATATCAACTTGTTCTACATCCTAATCTAATGACAACCATATCAACTTGTTCTACATCCTAATCTAATGACAACCATATCAACTTGTTCTACATCCTAATCTAATGACAACCATATCAACTTGTTCTACATCTAATCTAATGACAACCATATCAACTTGTTCTACATCTAATGACAACCATATCAACTTGTTCTACATCTAATGACAACCATATCAACTTGTTCTACATCCTAATCTAATGACAACCATATCAACTTGTTCTACATCCTAATCTAATGACAACCATATCAACTTGTTCTACATCTAATCTAATGACAACCATATCAACTTGTTCTTCTACATCCTAATCTAATGACAACCATATCAACTTGTTCTACAACCATATCAACTTGTTCTAATGACAACCATATCAACTTGTTCTACACTTGTTCTACATCTAATCTAATGACAACCATATCAACTTGTTCTACATCTAATCTAATGACAACCATATCAACTTGTTCTACATCCTAATCTAATGACAACCATATCAACTTGTTCTACATCCTAATCTAATGACAACCATATCAACTTGTTCTACATCCTAATCTAATGACAACCATATCAACTTGTTCTACATCTAATCTAATGACAACCATATCAACTTGTTCTACATCCTAATCTAATGACAACCATATCAACTTGTTCTACATCTAATGACAACCATATCAACTTGTTCTACATGTTCTGACAACCATATCAACTTGTTCTAATCTAATGACAACCATATCAACTTGTTCTACATCTTGTTCTAATCCTAATCTAATGACAACCATATCAACTTGTTCTACATCCTAATCTAATGACAACCATATCAACTTGTTCTACATCTAATCTAATGACAACCATATCAACTTGTTCTACATCCTAATCTAATGACAACCATATCAACTTGTTCTACATCTAATCTAATGACAACCATATCAACTTGTTCTATCAACTTGTTCCTAATCTAATGACAACCATATCAACTTGTTCTACATCCTAATCTAATGACAACCATATCAACTTGTTCTACATCTAATCTAATGACAACCATATCAACTTGTTCTACATCCTAATCTAATGACAACCATATCAACTTGTTCTGACAACCATATCAACTTGTTCTACATCCTAATGACAACCATATCAACTTGTTCTACATCCTAATCTAATGACAACCATATCAACTTGTTCTACATCCTAATGACAACCTAATGACAACCATATCAACTTGTTCTACATCTAATCTAATGACAACCATATCAACTTGTTCTACATCCTAATCTAATGACAACCATATCAACTTGTTCTACATCCTAATCTAATGACAACCATATCAACTTGTTCTACATCCTAATCTAATGACAACCATATCAACTTGTTCTACATCCTAATCTAATGACAACCATATCAACTTGTTCTACATCTAATCTAATGACAACCATATCAACTTGTTCTACATCCTAATCTAATGACAACCATATCAACTTGTTCTACATCTAATCTAATGACAACCATATCAACTTGTTCTACATCTAATCTAATGACAACCATATCAACTTGTTCTACATCCTAATCTAATGACAACCATATCAACTTGTTCTACATCCTAATCTAATGACAACCATATCAACTTGTTCTACATCCTAATCTAATGACAACCATATCAACTTGTTCTACATCCTAATCTAATGACAACCATATCAACTTGTTCTACATCTAATCTAATGACAACCATATCAACTTGTTCTACTAATCTAATGACAACCATATCAACTTGTTCTACATCTAATCTAATGACAACCATATCAACTTGTTCTACATCTAATCTAATGACAACCATATCAACTTGTTCTACATCTAATGACAACCATATCAACTTGTTCTACACAATGACAACCATATCAACTTGTTCTACATCTAATCTAATGACAACCATATCAACTTGTTCTACATCTAATCTAATGACAACCATATCAACTTGTTCTACATCCTAATCTAATGACAACCATATCAATGTTCTAATCTAATGACAACCATATCAACTTGTTCTACATCTAATGACAACCTAATGACAACCATATCAACTTGTTCTACATCTAATCTAATGACAACCATATCAACTTGTTCTACATCTAATCTAATGACAACCATATCAACTTGTTCTACATCTAATCTAATGACAACCATATCAACTTGTTCTACATCCTAATCTAATGACAACCATATCAACTTGTTCTGACAACCATATCAACTTGTTCTACATCCTAATGACAACCATATCAACTTGTTCTACATCCTAATCTAATGACAACCATATCAACTTGTTCTACATCTAATCTAATGACAACCATATCAACTTGTTCTACATCCTAATCTAATGACAACTTGTTCCATATCAACTTGTTCTACATCCTAATCTAATGACAACCATATCAACTTGTTCTACATCCTAATCTAATGACAACCATATCAACTTGTTCTACATCCTAATCTAATGACAACCATATCAACTTGTTCTACATCTAATCTAATGACAACCATATCAACTTGTTCTACATCCTAATGACAACCATATCAACTTGTTCTACATCCTAATGACAACCATATCAACTTGTTCTACATCTAATCTAATGACAACCATATCAACTTGTTCTACATCTAATCTAATGACAACCATATCAACTTGTTCTACATGACAACCCTAATGACAACCATATCAACTTGTTCTACATCCTAATCTAATGACAACCATATCAACTTGTTCTACATCTAATCTAATGACAACCATATCAACTTGTTCTACATCTAATCTAATGACAACCATATCAACTTGTTCTACATCCTAATCTAATGACAACCATATCAACTTGTTCTACATCCTAATCTAATGACAACCATATCAACTTGTTCATATCAACTTGTTCTACACTAATCTAATGACAACCATATCAACTTGTTCTACATCCTAATGACAACCATATCAACTTGTTCTACATCCTAATGACAACCATATCAACTTGTTCTACATCCTAATCTAATGACAACCATATCAACTTGTTCTACATCTAATGACAACCATATCAACTTGTTCTACTAATCTAATGACAACCATATCAACTTGTTCTACACTAATCTAATGACAACCATATCAACTTGTTCTACATCTAATCTAATGACAACCATATCAACTTGTTCTACATCTAATCTAATGACAACCATATCAACTTGTTCTACATCCTAATCTAATGACAACCATATCAACTTGTTCTACATCCTAATCTAATGACAACCATATCAACTTGTTCTACATCCTAATCTAATGACAACCATATCAACTTGTTCTACATCCTAATGACAACCATATCAACTTGTTCTACATCTAATCTAATGACAACCATATCAACATATTGTTCTACATCCTAATCTAATGACAACCATATCAACTTGTTCTACATCCTAATGACAACCATATCAACTTGTTCTACATCTAATCTAATGACAACCATATCAACTTGTTCTAATGACAACCATATCAACTTGTTCTACATCCTAATGACAACCATATCAACTTGTTCTACATCCTAATCTAATGACAACCATATCAACTTGTTCTACATCAACTTGTTCTAATCTAATGACAACCATATCAACTTGTTCTACATCTACTAATGACAACCATATCAACTTGTTCTAATCCTGACAACCATATCAACTTGTTCTACATCCTAATCTAATGACAACCATATCAACTTGTTCTACATCCTAATCTAATGACAACCATATCAACTTGTTCTACATCTAATCTAATGACAACCATATCAACTTGTTCTACATCCTAATGACAACCATATCAACTACATCCTAATCTACATCATATCAACTTGTTCTAATCTAATGACAACCATATCAACTTGTGACAACCTACTAATCTAATGACAACCATATCAACTTGTTCTACATCTAATGACAACCATATCAATCTATATCAACTTGTTCCATCTAATCTAATGACAACCATATCAACTTGTTCTACATCCTAATCTAATGACAACCATATCAACTTGTTCTACATCCTAATCTAATGACAACCATATCAACTTGTTCTACATCAACTTGTTCATATCAACTTGTTCTACATCTAATGACAACCATATCAACTTGTTCTACATCCTAATCTAATGACAACCATATCAACTTGTTCTACATCCTAATCTAATGACAACCATATCAACTTGTTCTACATCCTAATCTAATGACAACCATATCAACTTGTTCTACATCCTAATGACAACCATATCAACTTGTTCTACATCCTTGACAACCATATCAACTTGTTCTACATCTAATCTAATGACAACCATATCAACTTGTTCTACATCCTAATCTAATGACAACCATATCAACTTGTTCTACATCCTAATCTAATGACAACCATATCAACTTGTTCTACATCCTAATCTAATGACAACCATATCAACTTGTTCTACATCCTAATCTAATGACAACCATATCAACTTGTTCTACATCCTAATCTAATGACAACCATATCAACTTGTTCTACATCCTAATCTAATGACAACCATATCAACTTGTTCTACATGACAACCATATCAAATCTAATGACAACCATATCAACTTGTTCTACATCCTAATCTAATGACAACCATATCAACTTGTTGACAACCATATCAACTTGTTCTACATCCTAATCTAATGACAACCATATCAACTTGTTCTACATCCTAATCTAATGACAACCATATCAACTTGTTCTGACAACCATATCAACTTGTTCTACATCCTAATGACAACCATATCAACTTGTTACATCTACATCCTAATCTAATGACAACCATATCAACATATCAACTTGTTCTACATCTAATGACAACCATATCAACTTGTTCTACATCTAATGACAACCATATCAACTTGTTCTACATCTAATCTAATGACAACCATATCAACTTGTTCTACATCCTAATCTAATGACAACCATATCAACTTGTTCTACATCTAATCTAATGACAACCATATCAACTTGTTCTACATCTAATGACAACCATATCAACTTGTTCTACATCTAATCTAATGACAACCATATCAACTTGTTCTACATCTAATCTAATGACAACCATATCAACTTGTTCTACATCTAATGACAACCATATCAACTTGTTCTACATCCTAATGACAACCATATCAACTTGTTCTACATCCTAATCTAATGACAACCATATCAACTTGTTCTACATCTTGTTCTACATCTAATGACAACCATATCAACTTGTTCTACATCTAATGACAACCATATCAACTTGTTCTACATCTAATGACAACCATATCAACTTGTTCTACATCCTAATGACAACCATATCAACTTGTTCTACACTAATGACAACCATATCAACTTGTTCTACATCCTAATCTAATGACAACCATATCAACTTGTTCTACATCCTAATCTAATGACAACCATATCAACTTGTTCTAATCTAATGACAACCATATCAACTTGTTCTATCCTAATCTAATGACAACCATATCAACTTGTTCTACATCCTAATGACAACCATATCAACTTGTTCTACATCCTAATGACAACCATATCAACTTGTTCTACATCCTTCTGACAACCATATCAACTTGTTCTACATCCTAATGACAACCATATCAACTTGTTCTACATCTAATCTAATGACAACCATATCAACTTGTTCTACATCTAATGACAACCATATCAACTTGTTCTACATCTAATGACAACCATATCAACTTGTTCTACATCCTAATCTAATGACAACCATATCAACTTGTTCTACATCTAATCTAATGACAACCATATCAACCATATCAACATATCAACTTGTTCTACATCCTAATCTAATGACAACCATATCAACTTGTTCTACATCCTAATCTAATGACAACCATATCAACTTGTTCTACATCTAATCTAATGACAACCATATCAACTTGTTCTACATCCTAATGACAACCATATCAACTTGTTCTACATCCTAATCTAATGACAACCATATCAACTTGTTCTACATCTAATCTAATGACAACCATATCAACTTGTTCTACATCTAATCTAATGACAACCATATCAACTTGTTCTACATCTAATCTAATGACAACCATATCAACTTGTTCTACATCCTAATCTAATGACAACCATATCAACTTGTTCTACATCCTAATGACAACCATATCAACTTGTTCTTCTAATGACAACCATATCAACTTGTTCTACATCCTAATCTAATGACAACCATATCAACTTGTTCTACATCCTAATCTAATGACAACCATATCAACTTGTTCTAATGACAACCATCAACTTGTTCTACATCCTAATGACAACCATATCAACTTGTTCTACATCCTAATGACAACCTAATGACAACCATATCAACTTGTTCTACATCCTAATGACAACCATATCAACTTGTTCTTCTGACAACCATATCAACTTGTTCTACATCTAATGACAACCATATCAACTTGTTCTACATCCTAATCTAATGACAACCATATCAACTTGTTCTACATCCTAATCTAATGACAACCAATCTAATGACAACCATATCAACTTGTTCTACATCCTAATCTAATGACAACCATATCAACTTGTTCTACATCCTAATCTAATGACAACCATATCAACTTGTTCTACATCTAATCTAATGACAACCATATCAACTTGTTCTACATCTAATCTAATGACAACCATATCAACTTGTTCTACATCCTAATCTAATGACAACCATATCAACTTGTTCTACATCTAATCTAATGACAACCATATCAACTTGTTCTACATCCTAATGACAACCATATCAACCATACCATATCAACTTGTTCTACATCCTAATGACAACCATATCAACTTGTTCTACATCTAATGACAACCATATCAACTTGTTCTACATCTAATCTAATGACAACCATATCAACTTGTTCTACATCTAATCTAATGACAACCATATCAATGTTCTACACTAATGACAACCATATCAACTTGTTCTACATCTAATCTAATGACAACCATATCAACTTGTTCTACATTCTGACAACCATATCAACTTGTTCTAATCTAATGACAACCATATCAACTTGTACATCCTAATCTAATGACAACCATATCAACTTGTTCTACATCTAATGACAACCATATCAACTTGTTCTACATCCTGACAACCATATCAACTTGTTCTACATCCTAATGACAACCATATCAACTTGTTCTACATCTAATCTAATGACAACCATATCAACTTGTTCTACATCCTAATCTAATGACAACCATATCAACTTGTTCTACATCTAATCTAATGACAACCATATCAACTTGTTCTACATCCTAATCTAATGACAACCATATCAACTTGTTCTACATCTAATCTAATGACAACCATATCAACTTGTTCTACACTAATCTAATGACAACCATATCAACTTGTTCTACATCCTAATCTAATGACAACCATATCAACTTGTTCTACATCTAATCTAATGACAACCATATCAACTTGTTCTACATCCTAATGACAACCTAATGACAACCATATCAACTTGTTCTACATCCTAATCTTCATATCAACTTGTTCTACATCTAATCTAATGACAACCATATCAACTTGTTCTACATCCTTGACAACCATATCAACTTGTTCTACATCTAATCTAATGACAACCATATCAACTTGTTCTACATCTAATCTAATGACAACCATATCAACTTGTTCTACATCTAATCTAATGACAACCATATCAACTTGTTCTACATCTAATCTAATGACAACCATATCAACTTGTTCTACATCTAATCTAATGACAACCATATCAACTTGTTCTACATCCTAATCTAATGACAACCATATCAACTTGTTCTACATCTAATCTAATGACAACCATATCAACTTGTTCATATCACTTGTTCTACATCCTAATCTAATGACAACCATATCAACTTGTTCTACATCTAATCTAATGACAACCATATATCAACTTGTTCTTGTTACATCTAATCTAATGACAACCATATCAACTTGTTCTACATCCTAATCTAATGACAACCATATCAACTTGTTCTACATCTAATCTAATGACAACCATATCAACTTGTTCTACATCCTAATGACAACCATATCAACTTGTTCTACATCCTAATAATCAACATATTGTTCTACATCCTAATCTAATGACAACCATATCAACTTGTTCTACATCCTAATCTAATGACAACCATATCAACTTGTTCTACATCTAATCTAATGACAACCATATCAACTTGTTCTAATGACAACCATATCAACTTGTTCTACATCTAATGACAACCATATCAACTTGTTCTACATCCTAATCTAATGACAACCATATCAACTTGTTCTACATCCTAATCTAATGACAACCATATCAACTTGTTCTACATCTAATGACAACCATATCAACTTGTTCTAATCTAATCTAATGACAACCATATCAACTTGTTCTACATCCTAATCTAATGACAACCATATCAACTTGTTCTACATCCTAATCTAATGACAACCATATCAACTTGTTCTACACTAATGACAACCATATCAACTTGTTCTACATCCTAATGACAACCATATCAACTTGTTCTACATCTAATCTAATGACAACCATATCAACTTGTTCTACATCATAATCTAATGACAACCATATCAACTTGTTCTACATCTAATCTAATGACAACCATATCAACTTGTTCTACATCCTAATGACAACCATATCAACTTGTTCTACATCCTAATCTAATGACAACCATATCAACTTGTTCTACATCCTAATAATGACAACCATATCAACTTGTTCTACATCCTAATCTAATGACAACCATATCAACTTGTTCTACATGACAACCTCAACTTGTTCTACATCCTAATGACAACCATATCAACTTGTTCTACATCCTAATCTAATGACAACCATATATCAACTTCTAACAACCATATCAACTTGTTCTACATCCTAATGACAACCATATCAACTTGTTCTACATCCTAATGACAACCATATCAACTTGTTCTACATCCTAATCTAATGACAACCATATCAACTTGTTCTACATCCTAATCTAATGACAACCATATCAACTTGTTCTACATCTAATGACAACCATATCAACTTGTTCTACATCTAATCTAATGACAACCATATCAACTTGTTCTACATCTAATCTAATGACAACCATATCAACTTGTTCTACATCCTAATCTAATGACAACCATATCAACTTGTTCTACATCCTAATCTAATGACAACCATATCAACTTGTTCATCCTAATCTAATGACAACCATATCAACTTGTTCTACATCCTAATCTAATGACAACCATATCAACTTGTTCTACATCTAATCTAATGACAACCATATCAACTTGTTCTACATCCTAATCTAATGACAACCATATCAACTTGTTCTACATCTAATCTAATGACAACCATATCAACTTGTTCTACATCTAATCTAATGACAACCATATCAACTTGTTCTACATCCTAATCTAATGACAACCATATCAACTTGTTCTACATCTAATCTAATGACAACCATATCAACTTGTTCTACATCTAATCTAATGACAACCATATCAACTTGTTCTACATCCTAATCTAATGACAACCATATCAACTTGTTCTGACAACATCAACTTGTTCTACATCTAATGACAACCATATCAACTTGTTCTACATCTAATGACAACCATATCAACTTGTTCTACTAATCTAATGACAACCATATCAACTTGTTCTACATCCTAATCTAATGACAACCATATCAACTTGTTCTACATCTAATCTAATGACAACCATATCAACTTGTTCTACATCTAATCTAATGACAACCATATCAACTTGTTCTACATCTAATCTAATGACAACCATATCAACTTGTTCTACATCCTAATGACAACCATATCAACTTGTTCTACACTAATGACAACCATATCAACTTGTTCTACATCTAATGACAACCATATCAACTTGTTCTACATCCTAATGACAACCATATCAACTTGTTCTGACAACCATATCAACTTGTTCTACATCCTAATGACAACCATATCAACTTGTTCTACATCCTAATCTAATGACAACCATATCAACATATCAACTTGTTCTACATCTAATCTAATGACAACCATATCAACTTGTTCTACATCCTAATCTAATGACAACCATATCAACTTGTTCTACATCCTAATCTAATGACAACCATATCAACTTGTTCTACATCTAATCTAATGACAACCATATCAACTTGTTCTACATCCTAATCTAATGACAACCATATCAACTTGTTCTACATCTAATCTAATGACAACCATATCAACTTGTTCTACATCCTAATCTAATGACAACCATATCAACTTGTTCTACATCCTAATGACAACCATCTAATGACAACCATATCAACTTGTTCTACATCTAATCTAATGACAACCATATCAACTTGTTCTACATCTAATGACAACCATATCAACTTGTTCTAATCTAATGACAACCATATCAACTTGTTCTACATCTAATCTAATGACAACCATATCAACTTGTTCTACATCTAATGACAACCTAATGACAACCATATCAACTTGTTCTACATCTAATCTAATGACAACCATATCAACTTGTTCTGACAACCATATCAACTTGTTCTACATCCTAATGACAACCATATCAACTTGTTCTACATCTAATCTAATGACAACCATATCAACTTGTTCTACATCCTAATCTAATGACAACCATATCAACTTGTTCTACATCCTAATGACAACCATCTTGTTCTAATCTAATGACAACCATATCAACTTGTTCTACATCTAATCTAATGACAACCATATCAACTTGTTCTACTAATGACAACCTAATCTAATGACAACCATATCAACTTGTTCTATCAATCTAATCTAATGACAACCATATCAACTTGTTCTACATCTTGACAACCATATCAATCCTAATCTAATGACAACCATATCAACTTGTTGACAACCATATCATACATCTAATCTAATGACAACCATATCAACTTGTTCTACATCCTAATCTAATGACAACCATATCAACTTGTTCTACATCTAATCTAATGACAACCATATCAACTTGTTCTGACAACCATATCTTGTTCTACATCCTAATGACAACCATATCAACTTGTTCTACATCTAATCTAATGACAACCATATCAACTTGTTCTACATCCTAATCTAATGACAACCATATCAACTTGTTCTACATCTAATCTAATGACAACCATATCAACTTGTTCTGACAACCATCAACTAATCTAATGACAACCATATCAACTTGTTCTACATCTAATCTAATGACAACCATATCAACTTGTTCTACATCCTAATCTAATGACAACCATATCAACTTGTTCTACATCCTAATCTAATGACAACCATATCAACTTGTTCTACATCTAATCTAATGACAACCATATCAACTTGTTCATATCAACTTGTTCTACATCCTAATCTAATGACAACCATATCAACTTGTTCTACATCCTAATCTAATGACAACCATATCAACTTGTTCTACATCCTAATCTAATGACAACCATATCAACTTGTTCTACATCTAATCTAATGACAACCATATCAACTTGTTCTACATCTAATCTAATGACAACCATATCAACTTGTTCTACATCTAATCTAATGACAACCATATCAACTTGTTCTACATCCTAATGACAACCATATCAACTTGTTCTACATCCTAATCTAATGACAACCATATCAACTTGTTCTACATCCTAATCTAATGACAACCATATCAACTTGTTCTACATCCTAATGACAACCATATCAACTTGTTCTACTAATGACAACCATATCAACTTGTTCTACATCTAATCTAATGACAACCATATCAACTTGTTGACAACCATATCAACATCTAATCTAATGACAACCATATCAACTTGTTCTACATCCTAATCTAATGACAACCATATCAACTTGTTCTACATCCTAATCTAATGACAACCTAATCTGACAACCATATCAACTTGTTCTACATCTAATCTAATGACAACCATATCAACTTGTTCTACATCTAATGACAACCATATCAACTTGTTCTACATCCTAATCTAATGACAACCATATCAACTTGTTCTACATCTAATGACAACCATATCAACTTGTTTCTAATCTAATGACAACCATATCAACTTGTTCTACATCCTAATCTAATGACAACCATATCAACTTGTTCTACATCCTAATCTAATGACAACCATATCAACTTGTTCTACATCCTAATCTAATGACAACCATATCAACTTGTTCTACATCTAATCTAATGACAACCATATCAACTTGTTCTACATCCTAATCTAATGACAACCATATCAACTTGTTCATATCAATCTAATCTAATGACAACCATATCAACTTGTTCTGACAACCATATCAACTTGTTCTACATCTAATGACAACCATATCAACTTGTTCTACATCCTAATGACAACCATATCAACTTGTTCTACATCCTAATGACAACCATATCAACTTGTTCTACATCTAATCTAATGACAACCATATCAACTTGTTCTACATCTAATCTAATGACAACCATATCAACTTGTTCTACATCCTAATCTAATGACAACCATATCAACTTGTTCTACATGACAACCATATCAACTTGTTCTAATGACAACCATATCAACTTGTTCTACATCTAATCTAATGACAACCATATCAACTTGTTCTACATCTAATCTAATGACAACCATATCAACTTGTTCTACATCTAATGACAACCATATCAACTTGTTCTACATCCTAATCTAATGACAACCATATCAACTTGTTCTACATCCTACATCTTGTTCTAATCTAATGACAACCATATCAACTTGTTCTACATCCTAATGACAACCATATCAACTTGTTCTACATCTAATCTAATGACAACCATATCAACTTGTTCTACATCTAATGACAACCATATCAACTTGTTCTACATCTAATCTAATGACAACCATATCAACTTGTTCTATCATTCTACATCTAATGACAACCATATCAACTTGTTCTACATCCTAATCTAATGACAACCATATCAACTTGTTCTACATAATCTAATGACAACCATATCAACTTGTTCTACATCCTAATCTAATGACAACCATATCAACTTGTTCTACATCTAATGACAACCATATCAACTTGTTCTACATCCTAATGACAACCATATCAACTTGTTCTACATCCTAATGACAACCATATCAACTTGTTCTACATCCTAATCACTATCCTAATGACAACCATATCAACTTGTTCTACACTAATCTAATGACAATATCATGTTCAACTTGACAACCATATCAACTACATCCTAATCTAATGACAACCATATCAACTTGTTCTACATCCTAAATGACAACCATATCAACTTGTTCTAATCTAATGACAACCATATCAACTTGTTCTACACTCTAATGACAACCATATCAACTTGTTCTAATCTAATGACAACCATATCAACTTGTTCTACATCCTTCTGACAACCATATCAACTTGTTCTACATCCTAATCTAATGACAACCATATCAACTTGTTCTACATCCTAATCTAATGACAACCATATCAACTTGTTCTACATCTAATCTAATGACAACCATATCAACTTGTTCTTCTGACAACCATATCAACTTGTTCTACATCTAATGACAACCATATCAACTTGTTCTACACTAATCTAATGACAACCATATCAACTTGTTCTACATCCTAATCTAATGACAACCATATCAACTTGTTCTACATCCTAATCTAATGACAACCATATCAACTTGTTCTACATCCTAATCTAATGACAACCATATCAACTTGTTCTACATCTAATCTAATGACAACCATATCAACTTGTTCTACATCCTAATCTAATGACAACCATATCAACTTGTTCTACATCTAATCTAATGACAACCATATCAACTTGTTCTACATCTAATCTAATGACAACCATATCAACTTGTTCTACATCCTAATGACAACCATATCAACTTGTTCTACATCCTAATCTAATGACAACCATATCAACTTGTTCTACATCCTAATCTAATGACAACCATATCAACTTGTTGACAACCATATCAACTTGTTCTACATCCTAATGACAACCATATCAACTTGTTCTACATCTAATCTAATGACAACCATATCAACTTGTTCTATCCTAATCTAATGACAACCATATCAACTTGTTCTACATCCTAATCTAATGACAACCATATCAACTTGTTCTACATCCTAATGACTAATATCAACTTGTTCATATCTAATCTAATGACAACCATATCAACTTGTTCTAATCTAATGACAACCATATCAACTTGTTCTACATCCTAATCTAATGACAACCATATCAACTTGTTCTACATCCTAAT
>NC_060198.1:41540212-41553746 GCF_021184085.1 Oncorhynchus gorbuscha | reverse complement strand
GTGTGTGTGTGTGTGTGTGTGTGTGTGTGTGTGTGTGTGTGTGTGTGTGTGTATGTGTGTGTGTGTGTGTGTGTGTATATATATATGTATGTATATATATATTTATATGTGTATGTATTTGTATGAATATATATATATATATATATATAGTTTTTTTCTCTTTTTTTTTCGATGTACCAGTGAATATCACTTATTATAAATGAGATCATTAACTATCAGTGGAATATTAACTAACTCTTGGAATATCCAGGGCCTATACTCTTCACATTTTGGTTATAAAACAACAAATCCTGAATTGATTAAAAACATCAAGAAACAGGACATCATAATCCTACTGAAAACATGGTGTCTTGAGATATTATATTCAGTGTCCTCAGGCTATAGAGAAAGTTTACTACCATCAATCAAACATTAAATGTTCAACGGGCCGAGACTCAGGTGGAATCATCATTTGGCATAAGCAGGACTTAGCACTGAATGAAATGAAAAAAAGGTACCACTCACATTTGGCTAAAAACTTAACAAAAGGTACAATCTATTGTGACAATGATGTATACATATGTGCAGCTCTCCTTCAGATTAATCATATTATGATGATCAGTTTTTGACAATCTCCAGACAGAAATCATTACATTTCAGGCGCAGGGTAAAGTGCTTCTTTGTGGAGATTTCAATGCAAGAACAGGTTCTGAGCCTGACTACACTGATGCGGGAGGTAACCACCACATATTTGGACACCCCTCCTTGTACAGTAGCCCTATTATAAATAATAGAAACAGTCCTGACCAAATACTGAACAAAAATGGAAAAGAGTTAGTACATCTCTGTCGAGCCTTAGGCCTGTACATGCTTAATGGTAGAATCAGAGGGACTCTTTAGGTCAGTTTACTTACTGCTCAGCTCTTGGGACAAGTTAGTCGATTATGCCATCACTGACATTGACCCTCCTCCATTAGTGCATTCACTGTCAGACCACAGACACCATTGTCAGATCATAGTCAGATCAACGTGTTTCTGAAGAAATTAACCGGCAATATTCATTCAAAAAAACAGCCCAATAAACTTTACAACATAAACCAATCGTACAGATGGGCCCCAAACAGTGCAGAGACATTCATTGAAACATTGAACTCAAATGAAATGATGAACTCTATACAGTTTTCAATAACTCACAGTACCAAAACAATAAAGATGGTGTCAATTCAGCTACCCAAAACATCAACTGCATATTCCAAAAAGCAGCATCGAAAGCAAATTTGAGAAAACCAAAGCAATGCAACATCAGAAGCAAAAATCTAAATGTTTCTGACAAATGGTTTGATAATGAATGTAAAACAATTAGAAAACACCTGAGACAAATGTCAAACAAAAAAACATAAGCAGCAAAACAACCCAGAGCTACGATATGAATACTGTGAAACTCTGAAACACTAGAAACAAACACTGAAATGCAAGAAATTGAATTATACCAACAAGACACTTGATGAAATTGAAAACGCAATTGACCAAAATCAGTTCTGGGACATGTGGAACAATTTAAGCACAACAAAGCCACAAGAATTAGTCATACAAGATGTAGGAATTTGGAAAACTTATTTTGATAATCTATACAAAAACATCCCACAAAACGACTTACAACAGAACCAATTAGAAATTAAAGAAAAATTGAATCAGTCATCCTTGAATCAGTCATTAAAAACAACCAAAATCCATTAGATGACCCAATAACCCAACAAGAACTAAATGAAAAGCTAAAATCTATTAAATCAAAAAGGCTTGTGGTCTAGACAACATCAGAAATGAAATGCTGAAAAACAGCACACCTGAGTTGCAAAATGCTGTGCTTAAATTGTTCAACATGGTTTTAACTTCTGGCTGCTTCCTGATGTCTGGAACCAGGGGCTCATCTCCCTATCCACAAAAGTGAGACAAATCAGACCCCAATAATTACAGGGGAATTTGCGTCAACAGTAACTGGGAAAGATTTTCTGTAGCATTTTGAATTCAGAATTCAAACCTTTCTTCAAGAAAAAATGTAATAAATAAATGTCAAATTGGCTTTCTTCCTAAACACATGACCATATATGGCTTTCAAGACCATCACACTACTGACCATATACACCACACACTAATTACACATCTCAATTAATAAACACCATCCACACTACAACCAATATAAACACCTCACACTACACCATGTATATATGCAATTAATAAACACCATCGCACTACTGACCATATATACACCTTACACACACTTTAATAAACACCATCACACTACTGCCATATATACACCTTACACACACTAATTAATAAACACCATCTCACTGCTGACCACCACACTACTGACATCGCACTACTGACCATACACCTTTACACACACTAATTAATAAACACCACGCACTACTGACCATATATACACCTTACACACACTAACCCATCGACCTTCTAATTAATAAACACCATCACACTACTGACCATATATACACCTTGGACCATACACACTAATTAATAAACACCATCACACTACTGACCATATATACACCTTACACACACTAATTAATAAACACCATCACACTACTGACCATATACACCTTACACACTAATTAATAAACACCATCACTACTGACCATATATACACCTACACACACTAATTAATAAACACCATCGCACTACTGACCATATATACACCTTACACACACTAATTAATAAACACCACTACTGACCATACACCTTACACACTAATTAATAAACACCACCGCACTACTGACCATATATACACCTTTACACTAATTAATAAACACCATCCACTATATATATACACACTAATTAATAAACACCACTAATTATATAAACACCATACACTACTGACCATATATACACCTTACACACTAATTAATAAACACCATCACACTACTGACCATATATACACCTTACACACACTAATTAATAAACACCATCGCACTACTGACCATATATACACCTTACACACTAATTAATAAACACCACCACACTACTACCATGCCACCACACTACTGACCATATATACTATAATAAACACCATAAACACTACTGACCATATATACACCTTACAAACACTAATTAATAAACACCATCACACTACTGACCATATATACACCTTACACACACTAATTAATAAACACCACCTCACTACTGACCATATATACACCTTACACACACTAATTAATAAACACCATCGCACTACTGACCATATATACACCTTACACACACTAATTAATAAACACCATCGCACTACTGACCATATATACACCTTACACACACTAATTAATAAACACCATCACACTACTGACCATATATACACCTTACACACACTAATTAATAAACACCACCACACTACTGTATATATACACCTTACACACACTAATTAATAAAACACGTCCACCAAAAAAAAAAGAGGGCAAAATCTTTGCTTGCTTTATTGACTTTAAAAAGCATTTGATTCGATTTGGCACGAAGGGCTATTCTACAAAATTCTACAAAGTGGGCTTGGTGGTAAGGTGTATGACTTAATAAAATGTATGTACACAGAAAACAAGTGTGCAATAAAAATCAAAAACCAAAGAACATAATTTTTTTCACAATGTCGAGGTGTGAGACAAGGCTGCAATTTGAGTCCAAATCTTTTCAACATTTATATCAATGAATTAGCAGACATGTTGGACCAATCTCCAGCCCCAGGACTCACACTATTTGACACAGAGGTGAAATACCTGCTATATGCTGATGACTTGGTACTTCTATCACCAACCAAAGAAGGTCTTCAACAAAACATTAATATTCTGGAGCAATATTGCCATAATTGGGCCCTGGCAGTAAATTTCAAAAACTAAAATCATGATTTTCCAAAAAAAAAACAAGATGTCAGAAACACAAATGTAAATTCACCCTGAACAATACCTTAATTGAAAACACAAAAAAATGACACCTACCTTGGTCTGACCATATCTGCATCGGGAAACTTTAATATGCAGTGAATGCACTCAAGGAAAAAGCCCGCAGAGCAATGTATGCAATAAAAATGAAATTATTCAAAATCAACATCCCAATTAAAATTTGGAATAAAATATTTGACAGTGTAATCCTCCCAATAGCACTTTATGGAAGTGAGGTTTGGGGGCCACTCAATAAAATGGATTTTTAAAATGTGGGACAAACATCCAATTGAAGCCCTACATGCAGAATTCTGTCGGAAAATCCTACAAGTCCAGAGAAATACACCAACTAATGCATGTAGGGCAGAATTGGGCCGTTTTCCAGTAATAATGAAGATACAGAAAAGATCATTAAAATTTTGGCTACATCTAAATTCAAGTCCAAATTCGAGTCTGCAATTTAAAGCACTTCAAGCCCAAGAGCTGAGCCCAGAAACGAGTCCTCTCAGTCAGCTGGTGTTGGACCTCACCAACCAAGCAGACACCAGCACTGCTTCAAAAGAAAGAATTCCAATAAGCAAAATCATGAACCAATCAAAGGAATCATATTTACAATACTGGAAAACGAAACAAAATCCCAAAGCCGACTAAATTGCTATCTGACCCTAAACAGAGAATATGAATTGGCTGATTATCTCTACTCAGTCAGAGATACGAAGCAGAGACAGATCCTTACCAAGTACAGGCTGAGTGACCACCGATTGGCAATAGAAACCGGCAGACATAAAAAGACATGGCTACCCAAAGAGGAGCGTGTATGTGGTCACTGCATGACAGGGGAGGTAGAGACAGAGATGCACTTTCTCCTTTACTGTGAGAAATATTCCTCACAAAGAGATTCATTATTCACAGAAATGACTACATATATTCCAAATTTTTACAAATTGAACCCAGAGGAAAACTAAGAATACTCATGGGCGAAGGAGCAATGGCTCCTCTTGCAGCCAAATATGTATTTCCTGCCATAGCCTGAGGGATACTGAATAATAACATCTGCATAGTAAACAGTAACTTACTTATTATTACTATTATTGTAATTACTAATGTTTATCATTCCAAATATGGTGATAACAGTATTATAGTGATAACAGTTTAGTGATGGTAGTAGTAGTCGTAGTAATGATGATTGTAGTTGTAGTATTGATATAAAGAAGAAGATGACCGTTATTTAGTTATAAGTTAGTTATAGTTTCATTTTCCATAATTAGATTTTATATTTATTACATTTCTACTATTGACTGTTACCATTTTATTGTTATTATTTTTGTATTTAATTTTGTATTATTATTTACTACCATTTTATATTATTATTTGCTATCATTTATCATTTTGTTACAATGTATATTGTATACATTGTTGCTTTGGCAATATTGACACAATGTTTTTCATGCCAATAAAGCAGCTTGAATTTGAATTTGAAGTTGAGCACTAGAGAGCACTAGAGAGAGAGCACTAGAGAGAGAGAGCACTAGAGAGAGAGCACTAGAGAGAGAGAGCACTAGAGAGAGAGAGCACTAGAGAGAGAGAGCACTAAAGAGAGAGAGCACTAGAGATAGAGCACTAGAGAGAGCACTAGAGAGAGAGAGAGAGCACTAAAGAGAGAGAGCACTAGAGAGAGAGCACTAGAGAGAGCACTAGAGAGAGAGAGCACTAGAGAGAGAGAGCACTAGAGAGAGAGAGAGCACTAGAGAGAGAGAGAGAGCACGAGAGAGAGAGAGCACTAGAGAGAGAGAGCACTAGAGATAGAGCACTAGAGAGCACTAGAGAGAGAGAGCACTAGAGAGAGCACTAAAGAGAGAGAGCACTAGAGAGAGAGCACTAGAGAGAGCACTAGAGAGAGAGAGAGCACTAGAGAGAGAGCACTAGAGAGAGAGAGCACTAGAGAGAGAGAGCACTAGAGAGAGAGAGAGAGAGCACGAGAGAGAGAGAGCACTAGAGAGAGAGAGAGAGCACGAGAGAGAGAGAGAGCACTAGAGAGAGAGCACTGGAGAGAGCAATAGAGAGGGAGCACTAGAGAGAGCACTAGAGAGAGAGCACTAGAGGAGAGAGCACTAGAGAGAGAGAGCACTAGAGAGAGAGAGAGAGAGCACTAGAGAGAGAGAGAGCACTAGACAGAGAGAGCACTAGAGAGAGAAAGAGAGAGCACTAGACAGAGAGAGCACTAGAGAGAGAAAGAGAGAGCACTAGCGAGAGAGCACAAGAGAGAGAGCACTAGAGAGAGAGAGAGAGCACTAGAGAGAGCACTAGAGAGAGCACTAGAGAGAGAGCACTAGAGAGAGAGAGAGCACTAGAGAGAGAGAGCACTAGAGAGAGAGAGAGCACTAGAGAGAGAGAGAGAGAGAGCACTAGAGAGAGAGAGCACTAAAGAGAGAGAGAGAGCACTAGAGAGAGAGCACTAGAGAGAGAGCACTAGAGAGAGAGCACTAGAGAGAGAGAGCACTAGAGAGAGAAAGAGAGCACTAGAGAGAGAGAGAGAGAGCACTAAAGAGAGAGAGCACTAGAGAGAGAGCACTAGAGATAGAGCACTAGAGAGAGCACTAGAGAGAGAGAGAGCACCAGAGAGAAGGAGCACGAGAGAGAAAGAGAGCACGAGAGAGAGACACTAGAGAGAGAGGGAGCACGAGAGAGACACTAGAGAGAGAGGGCACGAGAGAGAGAGAGATCACTAGAGAGAGAGAGAGCACTAGAGAGAGAGAGCACTAGAGAGAGAGAAAGAGAGAGCACTAGCGAGAGAGCACTAGAGAGAGAGAGCACGAGAGAGAGAGCACGAGAGAGAGAGAGCACGAGAGAGAGCACTAGAGAGAGAGAGCACTAAAGAGAGGGGCACTAGAGAGATAGAAAGAGAGCACTAGCGAGAGAGCACTAGAGAGAGAGAGCATGAGAGAGAGAGCACGAGAGAGAGAGCACTAGAGAGAGAGAGCACTAAAGAGAGAGGGCACTAGAGAGAGAAGGCACTAGAGAGAGAGAGAGACAGCACTAGAGAGAGAGAGAGAGAGAGCACTTGAGAGAGAGCACTAGAGAGAGAGAGAGAGCACTAGAGAGCACTAGAGAGAGAGAGAGAGGTAGAGAGCACTAGAGAGAGAGCACTAGAGAGAGAGAGAACACTAGAGAGAGAGAGAGCACTAGAGAGAGAGAGAGAGCACTAGAGAGAGAGAGCACTAAAGAGAGAGAGAGAGAGAGCACTAGAGAGAGAGCACTAGAGAGAGCACTAGAGAGAGAGCACTAGAGAGAGCACTAGAGAGACAGCACTAGAGAGAGAGAGAGCACTAGAGAGAGAGAGCACTAGAGAGAGAGCACTAGAGAGAGAGAGAGAGAGCACGAGAGAGAGAGAGCACTAGAGAGAGAGCACTGGAGAGAGCACTAGAGAGAGAGCACTAGAGAGAGAGAGAGCACTAGAGAGATTCCAAGAACACAGGATGAGATGTTACTATCCTTTGTGCAAGCACTTCCAAGAGTTAATGAACAGTGAGCGTGGTGAAATTTGGGGAGCGCATCGTCAGTAGTGTACCTTTGGTTCCTAGGGTGTTTCGGCCTTTCACACTATACACCCTCCTCAAAGGCGGCCAGCGACAGGGTGATCAATCCTACGCTTGCGTCCCATTCCCAATTAGTCATAGGAGTTGCCTTGTTGTTGATAGCAAACATCCCATGGGACTATGCATGGCAGGGGCGTCCTCCTCCCTGAGTCAATCATTGTTGACCGCATACCTCCTGGCCCTCTCACTTCGGGGCCCAGCTGGGGTCTTTCCTCTTCATCCAGAGCCACTGACTGCTGCCTTCTGCCGCCTCTGATACAGCTTTGATTGCCGAACGCTGGCTCTGGCCCTTAATTCCCAGGTCTCTAAGCAGTCTGGTTGTAGATGTTGCCACAAAACCTCTGCAGCCCACCTCCACTGGTCGGACTTCTGTGTTCCAGCCATGATGCCGTGCTTCGGCAGCTAGATCAGCATAGCGCAGATGTTTTCGCTCATAAGCCTCATCTACTGAGTTTTCCCAGGGTACTGTGAGCTCAATGATGAAGACCTTATTGAGTGAACGGGACCAGAGCACCATGTCAGGTCTTAGGGTGGTGGTTGCGATCTCCGGAGGAAACACAAGTTGCCGGCCAATGTCAGCTAGCATTTTCCAGTCGCGGGCCAAGCGCAGCTGGTCTCGCTCTAATGGTGTAGAGCCGCTCTTCGGTGGTTTAGCCCCTTCGCGGACAAAGTTTGTCCGTAAGGAGTGTGATGCTGCTGTGGGTGGTAGGGAGTTGGTGGCAGCTCGCTTGTCCTCCAGGGCGGACGCAAGGTTTTTAAGGACTTGGTTGTGACGCCAAGTGTAGCGTCCTTGGGCGAGGCTTGTTTTACAGCCTGTGAGAATGTGCCTGAGGTTGGCTGGCATGGAACAGAGGGCACAGTCCGGATCTTCACCATACCATTGGTGAAGATTAACTGGTGTTGGAAGGACGTCATATGTTGCTCTGATGGAAAAGCTCAACCGCCTCGCTTCCATGGCCCACAGATCCTTCCAGCTGATCTTCCTCTTCTCCACACTGTCCCATCGAGTCCACTGTCCCTGTTTGGCAAGAGACTGCCTTGGCCCACCTTGCAGCCTCCTCCTGATGGCGTACTTCCTGCACTACCATCTTCCGCCGCTCTGGTGCAGTGGCCTTACTCCAAGCAGCACGGCTAGTTAGCCCAAGGCCTCCTCTCCTTGCTGAACATGACCCACAATGTCAGCATGTCTGAGGGCTGCTGTTGCCTCCTGGACTGCTTTTCCTGGCCTCCATTTGCGCCCAGTTGCCAAGGTCGGCGCGTTGTTGCTCACCACTGGGTCTCGAGATTCATTCAGTGTCATTTGGAGCCTGGTTTTTGCACACTTGAATTCCTCTGTTAGACTGGTGAGGGGCAGCTTGAGGACACCATCTCCATAGAGGCCTATGGTGGTAAGGCATCGTGGAACTCCAAGCCACTTCTTTAAGTAGCCTGTGACTCCTCTTTCCATCTTCTCCACTGTTGAGATTGGAACCTCATACAGTGCTAAGGGCCACAACACCCGGGGTAGGAGTCCAAACTGCAGACACCAGGCCTTTAACTTTCCAGGTAGCTGGGTGTTGTCGATGGACTGTAGGCTACTACTGATGTCTTTGCGCAGCTGTTGCACCTGGTCTTTGTCCTTCAGGCTTGCATCATACCACCTTCCAAGGCTTTTTACCGGCTGCTCAGACACTGTTGGGATTTGGTCATCTCCGATGAAGAATTTCAGGTCAGAGAGTACTCCCTTCACAATCGAGATGCTGCGTGACTTGGATGGTTTAATCTTCATACGGGCCCAGCTGATGTTCTCCTCAAGTTTTCTGAGCAGTCTCCTGGTGCATGGGACAGTGGTGGTCAATGTTGTAATGTCGTCCATGTAGGCTCTGAGTGGAGGGAGGCGGAAACCAGAGTCGACTCGCTGTCCACCAGCAACCCATTTTGAGGATCTGATGATAACCTCCATTGCCATTGTGAATGCCAACGGAGAAATGGTACATCCCGCCATTATACCTACATTCAGGCACTGCCATGAGGTGGTGAACTCTGAGGTGGTGAAGCAGAACTGCAGATCCTGGAAGTACGACTTCACCAGGTTTGTGATGGTGTCCGGTATGTGGAAAAATCTGAAGGCAGACCACAGGAGTTCATGGGGCACAGAGCCAAATGCATTGGCGAGGTCGAGGAAGACTACATGGAGGTCCCTTTTCTCCACCTTGGCCATTTGGATCTGATGCCAGATCATGCTGGAATGTTCCAAGCAGCCAGAGAACCCTGATATTCCTGCCTTCTGTACAGATGCATCGACGTACGTATTCCTTTGTAGGTACTCAGCCATCCTCTGGGCAATGACCCTAAAGAAGATTTTCCCTCGACATTCAGTAAGGAGATTGGGCGGAATTGGCTGATGTTCACTGCATCCTTCTCCTTAGGGATCAGGACCCCGCCTGCCCTACGCCACACTTTGGGTATTGAGAGAGCACTAGACAGAGAGAGCACTAGAGAGGGAGCACTGGAGAGGGAGCACTAGAGAGAGTGCACTAGAGAGGGAGCACTAGAGAGGGAGCACTAGAGAGGGAGCACTAGAGAGGGGAGCACTAGAGAGAGAGCACTAGAGAGGAGCACTAGAGAGGGAGCACTAGAGAGGAGCACTAGAGAGAGTGCACTAGAGAGGGAGCACTAGAGAGGGAGCACTAGAGGGAGCACTAGAGAGAGTGCACTAGAGAGGGAGCACTAGAGAGAGTGCACTAGAGAGGAGCACTAGAGAGAGTGCACTAGAGAGGGAGCACTAGAGAGAATGCACTAGAGAGGGCACTAGAGAGAGTGCACTAGAGAGGGAGCACTAGAGAGGGAGCACTAGAGAGGGAGCACTAGAGAGAGTGCACTAGAGAGGGAGCACTAGAGTGGGAGCACTGAGAGAGTGCACTAGAGAGGAGCACTAGAGAGAGTGCACTAGAGAGGAGCACTAGAGGGGAGCACTAGAGAGAGTGCACTAGAGAGGAGCACTAGAGAGGGAGCACTAGAGAGAGTGCACTAGAGAGAGTGCACTAGAGAGGAGCACTAGAGAGGATCACTAGAGAGAGTGCACTAGAGAGAGTGCACTAGAGAGGGAGCACTAGAGAGGAGCACTAGAGAGAGTGCACTAGAGAGAGTGCACTAGAGAGGAGCACTAGAGAGGAGCACTAGAGAGAGTGCACTAGAGAGAGTGCACTAGAGAGGAATACTAGAGAGGGAGCACTAGAGAGGAGCACTAGAGAGAGTGCACTAGAGAGGGAGCACTAGAGAGGAGCACTAGAGAGGGAGCACTAGAGAGAGTGCACTAGAGAGGGAGCACTAGAGGGAGCACTAGAGAGGGAGCACTAGAGAGAGTGCACTAGAGAGTGCACTAGAGAGGAGGCACTAGAGAGGGAGCACTAGAGAGGGAGCACTAGAGAGAGTGCACTAGAGAGGGAGCACTAGAGAGGGAGCACTAGAGAGGGAGCACTAGAGAGAGTGCACTAGAGAGGGAGCACTAGAGAGGGAGCACTAGAGAGGGAGCACTAGAGAGAGAGAGGAGATACACTCTTAGTGGGTTCCAAAAGGGTTCTTCGGCTGTCGCCATAGGATAACCCTTTTTGGATGCAGGTAGAACTAATTTGGGTTCCATCTAGAACCCTATGTGAAAAGGGTTCTACATGGAACCAAAAAGGGTTCTTCTAAAGGTTATCCTATGGAGAGAGATGAAGCACCCTTGTTGGTTCTAGCACCTTTGTTTCTAAAACAGTAGAAAATAAGAGTTAGCTGGTGTGTCACAGTACAACAACAAGGTCACTGTCATCCTGCTGTCTTTTCCCACACTGCACTGTGGCTCAGCCATGTGACCAGAGGACACACACTGGGTACAGATTAGCAATGATGCCACTTCTGCAGGTAATGCAGAACAACACAAACACACACACACACACACACAATGGAAGTTCACTGCTTTAAAACACAAACTGTACTCTCTCCTAATAATGATATGGAGAGCTGCCAATATGACCATGGGACAAAAGGCAGGGACTGAACACAAATGAGGGCATCATTTAAAATGATCAGCTATGATGGCAAGGCTGACTGGAATACACACACACAGGTTTGCTCATTTATATTTGATGATGCTTTCTGAGATAGTAGTTTTGAATTATTCAACAAACTTAATTGGAGCAGCATTCCACTAATGCAGGAGTGAGGGCCATGTTGATATCTGGATGAACCTCTCTACTGAGGGACAGCACCAGAATGGAATGTGCATGCTTTCAGAACGGCCATATCAATCAGAACTTCAGGTATGCCAAAAAGCATAACAATAGAAATAAATTAGGACATTTCACCCCAATCCCAAACCAATGCCTCACGTCTGAAGGGAACCCACAACAGAGTTCCCTCCACTGTCATGTTGCTGATGAAACCCACAGGGTTACTTTTAAAATGGATTGTTTCTTTCCCAACTTAGGGAAAGAAAGTGTGTGTGTGTGTGTGTGTGTGTGTGTGTGTGTGTGTGTGTGTGTGTGTGTGTGTGTGTGTGTGTGTGTGTGTGTGTGTGTGTGTGTGTGTGTGTGTGTGTGTGTGTGTGTGTGTGTGTGTGTGTGTGTGTGTGTGTGTGTGTGCGTGCCTGTGTGTACCTTGCTGCTGTGCTCAGCCATTGTATGGTAGTTGAGTCCGGCCTTGGACCTGAACTGTTTGTGGCACTCCTGGCACTTCAGGGCATCCTGGAGCTGCAGGGTTAAAGGACAAAGGTCACACAGTCATTCCTATTCATCAGAGCCTCTTGGATCCAATGACAGTAAAGAACCTATGAAAAGAGAGTTGTTCCCCCAGCGTGAGCTAGTGATACAGAACTATTTCACCCAGAATGGTCTTTGTCAGGTAATCATCAAGACCAAAAAGTGGAAAGTAGCCGTTTTCATGAAGACACACGTATGGATGAATCTGTAAGAATCTGTAAGAGGAAGATGTTTTACAGTGACTGACCCCTGTGCTGATGTGGGGATTCCACCCTCCTTAATGGCATTGCAGTCACTTTTACAGTCTCATAGCCCACCAGGCCAGGCTTCATAAAGAACAGGCTCCCAGCTTACTGCCACACAGCAATCTCAGTGTGTGTCTGAATAGTCCAGGCTACCTCTCCTTGTGTCCTTTCCTGATTGCTTTGAGCTAGCCTGGGTTTTCAGATTGGTACAGTTAAACGAGTGGAGGCTACTTCAGAGTATTGAGACTCAGCCACAGTCATTCCTCCAGCCCTTCAATCATTACTTTGCATTCGAATGGCTCCCCAGACCTTTCCCGATACACTCTGAGGACAGTTTATTAGGAACAACCATCTCGTACCGGTCGGACCCCGAACAGCTGAAATCTTCAGCGTATGGAAATGTTGCTCAATTGGTATCAAGGAGCCAAACGTGTGCCATGAAAGGCTACCAGGCAGGATGGGCCATGGACTCATGCTGCTTAAGCCAAAACCGAACTCTGAATTCAGCATGACGCCACAGGAAGTAGGATTCGCCAGACCAGACAATGTTGTTCCACCCCTCAGTTGTCCAGTGTTGGTGATCACGTGCCCACTGGAGCTGCTTCTTGTTTTTAGCTGATAGGAGCAGAACCCGGTGTGGTCGTCTGCTGCAATAGTCCATGCGTGACAAGGGTCGACGTACTTTCTGAGATGTCGTTTTGCACACCACTGTTGACCTGCGCTGCTACAGTATTTTCCTGTTTGTGGCCTGCCTGTTAGCTTGCACGATTCTTGCCGTTCTCCTTCGACCTCTCATCAACAAACCACGTGACTCACTGTCTGTAGGAGCTAACCATTTTCATGAACAGGGTGGTGTACCTAATAAACGGTCCACCGAGTGTATATTGTTCTTGTACACAGCATTCTATACTGTACAGTAATATTTAGATGTTGGTATAAATATGTAGGGCAACTGACACTGATCAGAATGTGTTCAGAACAATTGTTTGAGCGAGTTAGAATCAAGAACAGATGTGGAACAGTACCCAAGTATAATATTATACAGAACATGTGAAATA